>NC_142930.1:14590496-14607996 GCF_046866305.1 Octopus bimaculoides | reverse complement strand
ATAAAGAAAAAAAACACGATTAAAGCGAAGGTCGCTCATGAAATAAAGAAACGATGTGAGAAAAAGGAAAACCATAGATAGATAGATAAATAGAGAAAGAGAGAGAGAGAGAGAGAGAGAGAGAGAGAGAGAGAGAGAGAGAGAGAGAGAGAGCAAAAGTGTTCTCTTACGAGAAAAATTTTCAAAACAAAGTTATTATTTAAATGACAGTGCAAGGAAGAACATTGAGACTAATAGCTTTGGAGATAGACTTAACAAACACCCAGATCTGACTTGGAAGTATTAATGCGGCAACCTTTTGCCTGAAATATGTATGAAGTACATACGGAGAGCAGGCAAAAATATTTAACAGAAACAATTTTAAACTCTAAAGCTAATGAATCACCAAATATCACTAAACTACCAGCATTTAGTCCTTGTGCCTTCATACAATACAGAGTTCAACGCTCTGAGGAATAGAGATATTGTGCAGACTACGACAAACTTGTAAATATCCATTACTGATCTACAGAATGATAATATTTAATAGTTCAGCTAGGCGTGAGCAAAGAGTGGTTTTAATATCAGACGACATTTTTCTTTGCTATCTTCAAATCAGTGGATTCCGGAAACATTAGCTATTAGTTAGAACCAATGTCCAGATGGTACATCATTAAAAATATTGTTTTGTAGACATGAAGAATAGGAGAAATTATCAACAAAACCCATACATACTTGAAGAGATTTATTATGCTCTTATATTAGTGTTAATGACTTCATCAAACAGCCAGGACTATTATAAACGTGTATGGAGACCAACGACTATTCTTTGTGTATAGCTTGAATGAATAAACATATTTCAATGATTGGATCAAGGAAGTGAAGAAAAATCCGCTTTAGGCATGGTGTTTGGAGGCCCGTCGAGCCGGGTAATGGCTTGCTACTGCAGATGAATAACAACTTGAAGGAAGCAAGTTTGCGTATATTGTACAAATTCATCAGTGTAATAACATGAAATACTGTTGAACGAAATGCTCCAAGGTAAGCTAGAACAGAGGAGAATAAATGGGGAAAACAACTAATCTGTTATTAGATAAAGAAACGCATATAAAAAGTTATTAGAGCATTCACAATCTGACGAATATTTATAAATTAATGACTGACCAGAATATAATGCATTCAAATGAAAGAGTTGCGGAGGGTCATTGTGTAGACATTTTATATTAATACTTAAAAAAGGGATTAATGCCAAATATAAGGTAATCGGTATGAATATTTTAGCGGTTTCAGTAACAACTTATAATTATGTTATTCTCAACTGAACGCTAAATATATTAGGAGACTAGACAGAAAACAATGAATACATTTAGAAGGTAATATTCTAAAACCTAGTCAGAGAGATTATAGTTACTTCGAATACAGAGAGTGCCAGCTGCAAATAAACTCATAGCCATAAAACAACTATTGCAAAATTGTCAAAAAGAATATTTGAAATGCAATACAGAGAGCTACAATAGGTTCACAAAAGAAAAGTATTTTGTGATCAATAAATGCAACACATGAAAGGGAGGGTGCGATAAAAGTCTTCTGCTAAAAATAAATGGCTAAGTTGAAAATGGGACAATAAACACTCATAGAGTTTAGCAAAGCTACTCTACATGACAGATCCAGAACTATTCGAAGAAAACTTCAAAAATTGCTGAGATGCAGGAGATTCAAATTATGAGTGAAATAATTTTGCGGCAGAGGATCAAAGAATTTCAACCACACACTCTAAAATTAATATAATTCATAAAGGTTCAAAAGGTAAATGCAGAATATGTGGATGTTGTGAAGAGGTAAAGTGAGGTGTATAGATTCATTGGCTTTTCCGAATTTCTAATACAATACGTCGGTGAAAATCCTGACAAATATCTCACCATTTTTGACATCAGAAAGAACTGAACTAAAACAGATTACCTCAAGGCAGTCGGACATGGTAATAATTCATAAATTTTCTGTCTTGGATTGTAGATATTTTAACGCCTCCGAAAATATGAACTGCAAAATGGTAATCCTACAGGGTTAGAATTAAATGTACTGTGAATAGGAAGAAATAACCCAAGGCGATCTACGTAACTCTATAACGTATTTATCCATCCGTTCGCCGCCTAAAGATTTGACGTAACGTCATGGATTCAAATTCTTGAAAGGGGGCAGCGAGTTCCTTCAAGAATTGAGACAGTTCATTTCCCGTTGCTACGCTCTAGTCGACTGAAATGAGTAACGGCTCAGTGTCTGCACAGCCATCTTCGTTTCCAGTTGTCCCCATCCTGTTTCGTCCCTAGTGTGAAAAATATAGGAATGCCAAGAATGTGTGATGTATTGTCCTGCAACTGTATAGAGCACCTAAAACAATTACTGAATTCATGGTACAGGCTAACAGTTCATAGTCGCATGTGATTAGTGAAGATATATGCATACATTTGTGGAGGGTGCGTGCGGGTGCGCGTGTAAGCATGCGTATACACAGCAATTGAAGGCAAGCTACAGTCATGCTGTATTATAAGCCTGAATGATTGTCTGATAACGGCCGACTATCTACAATAATATGCAAATTATAAAATAATTGTGAACGGATTACTACACAGAATTAAGAACTATGAAGTAACTGTCCTAATATTAAGACTTGTAAATTCAATTTGAGAATTGAAAACAGAAACAACTAATTGTTTTGATGTATTATACAAAAAATCATGCATATAAAATAGTCTAAATAGAAGGCTGCTCACGTAAAAAAAAATCAAACAAGTGAAACTATTGATGTTATTGACGTATTAATTAATAAGAGTCTAGGCAATACCAAAACAAAGAAGTACATGTCAGGTAAATAAGGCTCAAATAACTATGCAGTTAAGGCACTGCGTAGCAACTTTTTAAAGCGTATACATATATACACACATTTATTTATTTAGCTGCAAAGAAACGCCAGAGACTTAAGACCCGATTAGATTTAGTGCGTGAGATTTGTCAGTGATGGGTGACACACTCACATACATACACGTTACGCCTAACACTTTAAAATGCTGCTACGCAGTGCTTTAACTGCACAATTATTTGAGCCATATTTACCTGACATGTAGTTCTTTGTTTTCCTATTTTGTTTTGGTATTACAAAGGCTCTTCTTAACACGTTAATAACGTCAATAATTTCACTTGTTCGATTCTTTTAAAGCGTGCAGCCTTTTATTTAGACTCTCTATTTTATAAGGATCTATTTTTGTATAATACATAAAATTGGAACGATACAGAGTTTTGCGCAAGGACACTACGTAGATTGGAGAAGCGTATCATATTTTAATAGGCGAAGACGTGACTTCGAGGGTAACAATTTGCTTCAACCCTTTATGTGGTCTTGGATTTAGATCTATTGTTTGGCAAATTGGACAAATGTCTAATAGTACTGTAATCACAGGTCCAGTAGTGTCTTGCGAGTAAACTTGATAGAGAGAAACCGAAAGAACTTTGTCATGTACACAGGTATCTATGGTGTGTCTTAAGGTGTGCGTGTATATGTTTATATGGTTATCTTTGTGTTTGTCTTCTGTTCGTTTTGCACCATCACCAATTGACAACCGGTGCTAGTCTGTTTACGTCCATGTGAATTAGCAGTTCCGAAAAGAGAAAGAAACTATAAGCTCTGATCGCGACTTATTCGTCGAAATTTGCGATGGCAGCAGTGCACTTACTGAAGGAAGTAAAAAAAATACAAATAATAATGATATATAAGCAGAATCTTTTCGGTAAATTTGACAGTTTGCTTAAAAGGGAAATAAAGCACAAAATCCCATCCAAAAATGTTGGCAGCTTTTAAAACATCTAAATACATGTACTAGATTATAACAATTGGGTTAAATTAGACGATACGAGGTTCCGCTGCAGTCGCAAGACGACTAATGACCGTAGCGAACGCGCTCCTCACTGTGTCCCTAGGAAAATCCTCGAACACCTACTTCATTTTGGCCACCAACCCGGTCTTCATCTTGCAAGCAAAGCGGTTGGTGATTTTCTCAACATAAACCCACATAAAGCAAACAGTACGGTTAAAATCTGGGGAATTAGGTGACCAGAAATTGTGCTGCTGAAGTCGCAGAAATTCTCCGACAACCACTTCTGAGACTTTCCGGAGATATCGCAAGGAGTCGAGTTCTGCTGCCACACTTATGGTCTTCCAATAGTACTCATTTCCAGCCAGGGATTTACTGGTGTTCATCAGCTTCATATAACCGGCAGAATTATGGGAGAGAATCCCGGTGACGGGACACAATCTCCACGATTGTGAAGTCACCATATATATATATATATATATATATATATATATATATATATATATATATATATATATATATATATATATGAGTATATTGGTATCTAGAAGACACAAAGATTCTCCTGTATCTAACCTTCCCGCACCGTCTCTGATGAAGGGATATCCATAATATCCCAGAAACAGCTTTAAGACTATTTCCTTATAGATGTCCTGAAAACCCCATACAGCATTTGTTTTGTTATCTCATTCTGTATAATATATATATATATATATATATATATATATATATATATATATATATATATATATATATATACATATATATATATATATATATATATATATATATATATATATATATATATATATATATATATATATATATATATATATATATATATATATATATATATATATATATATATATATATATATATATATATATATATATATATATATATATATATATATACATATATATATACCTATATATATATATATATATATATATATATATATACGTGTGTAAGTGTGTGTATGCTTAAATATATATGTATATGCAGTGCTAGATGTATAAATGTATGTACATGATGTACATACATGTATATATAAATGCATGTATGTATATGATATATATGAATTTATATACACATTTATATGCGTGGGTGTGCGTATGTGAGTGTGTATGTGTGCGTATGTATGAAAATAAGAAAACAAAGCATTAACAAGCTTCTAACTTGTGAGTGCATTCTTAGAAATATTCCACTATAAACAAGATCTCCTGACCTTCATTTATTAAGTGAAAGAAAAGCAACTGTGTAATGTGTCTACAT
This sequence comes from Octopus bimaculoides, assembly GCF_046866305.1. Classification (NCBI taxonomy): domain Eukaryota; kingdom Metazoa; phylum Mollusca; class Cephalopoda; order Octopoda; family Octopodidae; genus Octopus; species Octopus bimaculoides. The sequence goes on along the minus strand of NC_142930.1, from coordinate 14,602,875 downwards.
CTGATACAGCAAAAACAGTAAACTATTATATACGGTACTCATGCACTTGGTTAAAGACTATAGTGTTGTAAATTTAGCGAAAACGCTTGTATCGAAAATTGAAACGAGGATGACATTTCAGTACATGAATTATTTAATTTATTGCTCATAAGTCGCTTAACTTGCTTTCTAATCATTTATTCCAACTTTTTAATTTTCCCCAACGATTATATTTGAAACTGAGGCGTCAGTGAAAGTTATATGACGAATCAAACGAAAACAGAGAGAACAACAAAAAAAAGACAAGCAGAAACAAATGAATGCTCCCGACCAAGCTAACAAAGTCTTTATTCAGTGAGGCAAACAACAGACTTATTAGACGAGAAACATTTATATTTGTCGATAGGTTAATTTTAAGCATAGATCGTATAAGGTCAAATCACAAATTAACGCCTCACCGAATTCTGCGCAGTTATTTGATGGACAGAAATTTCCATGAGGTATAGGGTTGTGTGGGATAGATTCTTTCACACAGGTTTGCTCTCCTCCTCCATACAGAAGAAGACTGCGTGTGTAGACGCTGCTGTGATCTTGTGTACGTGTGATACTATGTGTGTATATATATATATATATATATATATATACACGTAGCAGGACACGTACACAAGATCACATATATATATATATATATATATATATATATATATATATATATATATATATATATATATATGTGGGGGGGTGCGGGTGTGTGTGCGTGTGTGCGTGTAATATGTATATACATAAACTTATATATGTTTATACAAATATATACGCATGTATGTTTGTATACGTTTATGTATACACACACACACGTGTACGCGCATGAATATTATTGTGTGTGTGCGTGCGTGTGTGTGTGTGAGTGAGTAGGTGCATATATTTCTATATACGTGGCACGAGGTCAGTCTTGAAAATTAGAATCGAGTCGCTCACTCTATTTTTTCCCTTCCTCACTACCTGTCTGTTATTAAAATCTCTAAGCTCTCTTATTCCTCATCAATGGTACTTGTAGAGTACAATAGACAGCGCAGACAAATGCATTTGAAGGCGTGCACTCGTATTAATTAAAAATTTCGAATGAAAACCGAAGGTCAGATTACAACTGAGTTTGATCACTCATACAATGTATTGACTCCACTAATTTACGCTCCGTTTGTCAAATCTATATAATTGTGATTAATAACTACATCGCGATGTCGAAATCTTATAAGGTTTCGTTTTATAACCATTACTTCAAATTTATGATATTGTCATTGTTATTGATGCATTACTCATCATCATTGTCATCATCATCATCATTATCATCACCATCATCATCATCATCATCATTATCATCATCATCATCATCATCATTATTATTATTATTATTATTATTATAATTATTATTATTATTATTATTATTAAATTCCTAAAGAATCACGAGAGAGTATGGTGTACTGGAGATTGTAAACTGCCCTAGTAATACTCGTCAATTGTTGCTTCTGTAACAAATTATAGGAATCAAAGTCATCATCATCATCAGTAACATGGTAATGAGGTTGATATATTTTAATTGCACTGAAAGTTAGTAATCATACTCTCGAGAAGCAGCTGTTACTATACTTTCTTGTGTGTATGTTAGCAGTAATTTGGAATATGAGAATATCCATGATAACGAAGGTAATGACATATTCGATATTGTTCTCAGTAATGTAGGTAGCTTTAATTTTTGATGAAATTCGTTGATGATGCCTTTGAAATTTCTCACAATCTTATATGTAAATTTTGTAAATTATTCTGTAATACTATGGTTACATTAATCTATCTTGCAAGTACTTCTGTCAAATATTACGTTATGATGATTACGTTTTCGAACCTTCGTTTTTTTCTGGGGTTTTTTTTTTTTTTTAACTTACATCTTTTTAAATATTTACATTGTAGTTTTAACTGAATCTTAGTTACTTCTGTAAGAGAAATTGCAGTAGAAATTTGTTATTACTAAATGTAAAGAAATAATACCTTGAGTTCTGTCTGCTACCATAATCTTTGTTAGGCCATTTTATAAACGATGTTCACTTCTGCATCAATATCTGTACAATTAATTGTCAAACGAGATACGGAAAGCTGAACGTACCTTTTATGATAAATAAGATGTCTATCTTCGATTTTTTGAAAAATCCCTTATAAACTTTAATATTTATGTAACTGAGATAACATGAATTCTTAAATTCTGCACGTTGAGGGAGCGCTTTGTTTTTATCATTGTTGTATTCATTCCGAAGATTGTTACACTCTGTTTATTCATGTGTATTAAACGATGCGGATCTGTTTTAAAACGGAGGCCACATTTTTCATTAACGAAACACTTTGAAACTTGGAACACTGGTAGAATGTGTCATATAAAACATCTTTTTCTCTTAGTCTTCTTTAAAAAATACAGAAATCCCTAAGTTATTCCATGTTAAAGTTGTCGTATTTCTGTAATTTCAACCAATCACTGACGTCCATTCAGCCGATATATATTAAGTGCCGACTACATAAACAAACGATTCTGAAACAATTCTATCGGTGATAGGGTTAGGGTTAGGGTTAGGGTTAGGGTTAGGTTAAAACAGCAAATTTAAAAAGAAAAAAGCAAATAAAACGAAGAAAAAAAAAGAAAATGAAAAAAGCAAATAAAACGAAGCTATGGCATAATCAGCCAAAGGAGTAAATGTAAACAACTGAATACTTGTCAGTGATTGGTTGAAATTATCGAAATAAGACAGTTTTTTACATGAAATAAATTCGAATACAAAAATATTTTTCTGTTCTATAACACAAAATAGATAAGTATACGAAGTTTGAAAGTCTTTCAGTACCAAAAACACAACGTAAAATATTAATGAAAAATGTGGCCCCCGTTTTAAAAAAGATCCAACGATGCCCTTATCGGATTTGAATAGAAGGTACAAGCCATCATTTCCTAGATATATATATACTTAGTTATATATGATATGATGTTTCTAGTATGTACACAGAAATCTGTGCGACAAAAACTAAAGAATAGATAGCAGGGCCACATTCGAATATAGTTTTAAATTTTCCCAACTAGAGCTCATTAAGAGCAGATCAGCGTAGATCTATATTCAGATACGAAGCTATCATTCGAAAAGGTCTCGAAACCCTGGCCAGTCTTCTGTTGTAATCCGCTCTGGTTTTACTAAACAATATACATAGAGAATTTTCCAGCATGTTCCTGTCACAATAATCAATCCCATTTTGTTAGATTTCACATATAGTTTTTGTTTTCTTGCTTCCGTCCCTTTCTATTACTTTTTCTGAAGAGGAAACGATACAGAATTTCTTTTGTTGCGTGGAAAAAAATACCAATATTTCTTAAAGGAAATATTCCATCATATATAAATAGATACAGAGAAACACAGAAACACACGAATAAGTAAATACATAATATTGCATGGAACACACCCGCATATAAGTACGTACATGCATACAACACATACACACCCACCCACACAACCCCCACCCACATGCACACACAAACACATGCGCGCACACAAAAACACACACACTCACATATACGGAGAGAAGGAGGGAGAGAGCGGGATAAGTGCACAGCGGCGGATGAACAGATAGATAGATATATAGATGTATTTGCGAATCTCCAGATATTCCAAGAGAGAGTAAAACATGATATATATATATATGCATGTATACATATATATATATATATATATATATATATATATATATATATATATATATATATACATATGTATATGCATGTATATATATATATATATATATATATATGCATGTATGTATGCATGTATACACAACTAGATATATTGGTATCGAATAGATTTTTTTGTAAGAGGATTAAAAAAACCAATCGATAATATGCACATATCGATTTGTTTTATAAGTGAATGAACAATTGTTTCTACATCGCAGATTCCTTTTGACGTCTCTTCGATGATGAATTTACTAGGGTGTATATTTTCATCATGGGATATGGCATACGTATAGGTGTACAGCTGTAATTCTTTTGAAAAATATCGTAATAGATAAAATGGCAGAGAACAATAAAAATAGGTGGGGAAGGGTGATGTAGAGAAAAGTGAGAGGTGTCAGAGAGTGTAGAAGGAAACAAATATCCCAGATATATCCAAATTGAATGTTGCATTCTTCCATTCATTCATTCCCTGATCGATCACTTATACATTTGATCTACTTTAATGTTTCTTTGCTTTTATTTTGCAAGATTTCTTTCCATATTTGCATGTGTGTGCGCGCGCAAGTGCAGCGGCAAACGAAAGATTATTTTGTTATTTACTCATCTATACTTGACATATACATATATATATATATATATATATATATATATATATATATATATATATATATATATATATATATATATATATATATATATATATATATATATATATATATGTTTTATCTTCAAATATTTTTACTGACCATTTCTTGTCACCTGTTATGTTATAACTCTAATCGATAATTTATATGCACTGATTTAAATCTCAGCATTTTATCAACTGTTTATTGAACCCAAAGTCTTTGTTTCATACCTACAAATCTATTAATACATATGATATAAATGATCCAGAATCGAAATGAGCAAAAAATTGCAATAAATTACTGTACTACGGTTGATAGCTTCTCGAAATGTCACAGCAACCAATAAATTATCGCAGACCTGAGCGTGGAGTTAATTGGCTCAATTATAATCGTTGATATTAAGTTAGTGACTTCAAATTTTAAGGAACAATATATGGTTATTTATATTGATCTGATAACGGAAAGAAACTTAACTAAGTACCGCTAGTTATGTTTGTCCATGACCGTGTAGATTTTGTTATAGCTGTAATATGAAATATCGATAGACATCAAAATCACTATACGAATAGTGAGAAACAAAGAGGCCACAAACGGACATATGGTAAACTATATAGGAAATGCAACAAAGGCAACTAGACCGGGTTTTGTTATCAAAGTCAATCAGAAAAAACATCTGACATTCTATAAAAGAATCTGTCCCTTTACCTCTGAAGGTAATGGAAATTTATCCTAATATATACTCCTGCAAATTAACAAAATCAAACTGTAATGTTGAAAAGCAGAAATGATAATAATTGCCCTGGTAGTGACTGCAGCAAAAATGTAAAAAGAGGTGCACTCTCTTGTGCAGTATTTACAAACACTGAACAGGATATCTACCAATTTCTGCTTACAGGATTAATACCAATGTTACAAGGGGCATGATAAAATGGCTGACGATGTATATGAAGATGGTGATACAATAATGATGATGATGAAATAATGGAGGTAATGATGCAAATGATAACAAAAGTGACAATAGTGAATTTAGTGAAAATCATGGTAATAATGATGATGTGAAGATTAAAATAACCATCCGGTCATCATAAACAAAGACAAAAAATTATAGCTATCATATTCGAGTAAATCGGCATACCCACAATGACTGCCACTTACGATTTTAAGAAACAATGTAAACTACCTTTATTTGAAATACTAGACATCTCGATTACATTTGAACAAATTCTTTCCTTTAATCTTTTTTATTCAGGAGAAAATGCAGTACCCATGGTCCGTTACATGGCTTCTGAAATTGATAGGAGGAAGGTATACTCAAGCCGGAACACTAACCTTCTTACTTATGACAGACTGGAATCCGTTAAGAGCAAGAAAGGTGACAAGCAGTGTTATTATAGGAGACGACGAGATAACTCGACTAGTACAGTAGACCTTTATGGTATTTCAACTGAGAGAACACGGACCTGGAAGCAATATATCAAGGCACCTAGCCCAATATTCTTTACATTTCGCCAATCAATGCTTTGTAATTTGCTTCATCTAAACTGAAATGATGAAATTCAAAGTTGAGCTTGGTGGAATTTTAAATCAAAGTGCAGCGAGTTAAAACAAATGCTAAAAAATAATCTGCCTAACAATGTACCGAGTTCACCAATTCGCTGCCTTAAACTAAAAGTGTGGGAAAGTTATAAACGTACAAATATGTAGAATTGAAAGTAAGATTGTTTTGGAGATAAAACTGAATAATATATATATATATACATATATATATATATATATATATATATATATATATATATATATATATATATATATATATATATATATATATATATATATATATATATATATATATATATATATATGTGTGTGTGCGTGTGTGTGTGTGTGTGTGTGTGTGTATGTATGTATATGTATATATATATATATATATAACCAATTTGAACTATTACCAGTTTATATATTTTTAAACATAAAATAATAGTCTCAAAACAATGATAAACACGTTTCTAAGTGAAATGCGTAAATACCTAAATGAGCAAACGTCTTTAGCATTAATAAGTTTGCTTCTTAATCACCAAGTACCGAAATTCATCAGACAATGCCAATTTTTATACTATAGTTGACCCACTCATTCAGAGCTGATGGTTGTTTGGTCACGGGTCACGAATACTTGGAGGAAAGAATAAGTGGTCAGTTATGATTTGAGAAAAATTTGGGTTGGTTTTTCTAGAAAATTAGTCCACAACGTGGAAACGCCTATGCGTCATTTTTGTGGTTCCTCATTACCTTGCCAACCCTAAACTAGCACATAAATGCTGAAATACATATTTCATCCGTACTCATCTGACATTTACCCAATATTCATGGAATAGAAATTCTTGGGAGTTAGGATTTGTTTGAAATTTCTAACAGAACCCTGTTTAGGATAGTGAATTCTATAGTCAACGCTTATGTAAATGCTGAATATGGCAATGGTCAGAATTCAGCATGAGGTAGAAATTACTTGATATAGTTACAATAATTTAAAAAATCAATTTTACAAAAAGTTATTGACTATTGAAAAAATTTTCATTTAATAAGATGTCACTAACCTTCGTGCAAAAAATTTGTATATAATGTGTATTTTAGGCCTATCGTGTATTTTAGGCCTATCGTGTATTTTATGTGTAATTGCTTTTGTCTTTCAACTTCTAAACACACGCAGTCAGGGATAATGCATAAAAAGGAAGGCATATTGTTTATTTTCTGTATGTTTTTTCTTGTTTTTGTTTTTGTAAAGGTGTTAATTATTTCCTGTTTAGTTTCAGATTTAAAAATTCAGAAAGAATTCTCGTTTTGCTTTCTGCAGTTTATCATTTTCATCTAATATTTTGTAAAAGGGCAAAATTCTAAATAGTCGACTATTTTAAATATTGACAATTTCTGGTTCAGTTTTTGATTTTAAATTCCTATTAAGTATTCTTCTCTTACATAGTTGATTATTTTCATCTTTTATTTTGCAAAAGGAGAATATTTTACATATTCCACTTGCACATATGGGACATATCTAAGAGATGAATTTTTAATGTATGTTTACACGACTAATTAATGTTATCCTTGTTGCTGGTCCTGCAACATGTGTTCGTAATTTTAGACATATTCATGCACGTGTATTTATGTATACATACGTATATCACTACCCATAGAGAATCGCTAAAATGCTTGTTTGCAGATGAAACATTCGGAGATTTTATATGATTTAGAACAAATAGTTCCTCATACGACCAGAGTGAAAGTATGGAGTCTTAGATGTACTAACGAAATGAACGGAATTCTCCTGGCAAACAGAAATACTACATTCTTCAGCCAACAGTAAATTCTGCTTATGCGCAGCAGAAATGAAAGCATGTATTTTCTCAGAGCGCTTATTCGTTTTCTGACATGTTCTAAATATAGAATATGATAAAAAATATTAAATAATAATAATAATAATAATAATAATAATAATAATAATAATAATAATAATAATAATAATAATAATAATAATATATGGGTTATCTGCATCTCCCACCCTGTCCCTGTGTGATCTCTTTCTTCGTTTCTGTATGAGAGTTTGCGCCGGTGTGAGAGTGTGTAGACAGATAGATTTACAGATAGAAAAATAGATAGCTACATCCAAAGAGAGAGAGAGGGGGTGAAAGAAAGAGAGAGGTGTTTGTATAGAAGTTTTGAGTAAATATGTGTGTGTTTGTATGCATATGTTTGTAAGCAGGTTCGTGATGGGGGTAAGGAGAATTGGGTGGGGGGGGGCTTATCAGGAGTTAAATATCAGCATCATTACATGTGACGAGTAAAATAAATATTTCAGAAAGAGTGAAACAAATAGAGAGAAAGTAAAGTAATACAGAGTGTGTCGGTGTGAGAGGAGCAAAATGTTGGATGAATAGACAGGTAGGCTAAGTTGTGAGAGTAGAGAAGCGGATTTGTATGAATATGTGTACGTGCGTGTTTGTTTCCGGGTGTGCCAGTATATGTGTGTTTGTGTATGAATGTGCTCTTGTCAATGTGTGCGTGCATTAAAGGTATATAATTATTTGCTTCAGGAAATTTTGGGGAAAAGCACATGCATATTAGATGTGTAAGCATGTATATATGTCATCATATGCACACCTGTTTTTATATACATTATATATATATATATATATATATGTGTGTGTGTGTGTGTGTGTGTGTGTATGCGTATGTGTATGTGATACATATATACCTATAATATATATATATATATATATATATATATATATATACATATATATATATATATATATATATATATATATATATATATATATATATATATCCACACAGATGTACAAATGTATACACACACACACAAACACACACACACACACACACACACACACACACACATATATATATATATATATATATATACACACACACAGATGTAAAAATGTATATAAAAGTGCTTATACATTTGCGTGTATGTGTATATATAGTTACAGCTATATGTGTAAACACACATCGGTGTACGTGTATTTACATGTAAATATAAAAATATAAATATATACATATGCACACACACTCGCAAATATAAATACATTTCTACACACACACGCACACACACATACACATTTGCTTATGTCTATATGCATATAGGTATTATTTTATATCTATATGTATGATTAAAAGTATGTACTTTGGACACATATGTCAGACAGAAAAATCTAATTCAGTTAGGAAAGAGTATTGAATTCTAACTATGAATGAAAACTAATGCAAAAAAATAAGATGTTCTCATTGCTCGTCTTTATATTTATAACTCGTGCTGTGCCACAGAGCATACATCATCATATGGCTATTAAATATTTAAATCCCCCTGAGAATTCGCATTTCTGACAGGTTAAATACAGTCCAGCCGAGCCGAAACTTATTGTCAGAAACCAAATATTGTATGGCAGCGTATACCTCTTTGTATGTACGGTATACACACACACCATATATATATATATATATATATATATATATATATATATATATATATATATATATATATATATATATATATATATATATATATATATATATATATATATATATATATGTATATATATATATATATATATATATATATATATATATATATATATATATATATATATATATATATATATATATATATATATATATGTATATATATATATATATATATATATATATATATATATATATATATATATATATATATATATACATATATATAAATATATATATATATATACATATATATATATATATATATACATATATATACATATATATACATACATATATACATATATATACATACATATATACATATATATGTGTGTGTGTGTATACATATATATGAAGTTACTATATATATATATATATATATATATATATATATATATATATATATATATATATATATATATGCATATATAGACACGCAAAATGATAGAAAGAAAGAAAGAAAGAAAGAAAGAAAGGAAGGAAGGAAGGAAGGAAGAAAGAAAGACTGCTAAATGAGAACAGGTAGATATCGTCGGATATAAGATAATGTACGTAGGTGGCGTAGAATAAACAGAGCTGCATTTTTCTATGGTAAGAAATTGTCAGTGCCGATAGAATTGTTCGCTTGTATGCTTATAAGTGACATTTATATATACACTTGTAGATATATTCCACATTTGTAGGATATTGATTTCATCCGTAATTTATTACACCACCTACCGACTGCGCACAAAGAATTGTATGTACCTGTGCATAAATATATATATATATATTTATATATATATATATATATATATATATATATATATATATATATATATATATATATATATATATATATATATATATATATATATATATATATATATACACACGCGCACATGTGTGCGTGTGTGTGTGTTTGTGTGTACATATGTATACATATCACTTTCTTCATGTAATATAATCATAATAGAACATTTACATTCATATGCATATATACATACACACACACACACATATATTCATACACGCATATATATACACATATGTATCTAAATGCATATATGTGTGTGGATGAATATGTGCTTGTGTCTCTCTCCCTCTGTGCACGTGTACGCATGCAAGTGTGTACATGTGTCTGTGTGTGTGTGTTTGTGTGTGTGCTAATCTGCTCGGTCAATCATAGGAAAAAATTATCATTGCCTGAAATACAAACAAATTCATGAGGTACACATAATATCTCGCCCTCTTGCATATATATATATATATATATATATATATATATATATATATATATATATATATATATATATATATGTGTGTGTGTGTGTGTGTGTGTGTGTGTGTGTATGAATCTATAACTACATACGTACATACATACATGCATACATACATACATACGCGCAAATATATGTGTATATATATATATCATATATATGTATACAGACACGCACACAAACACACAAACATTCAGACACACACACACACACACATACACACATATTCCCACATGTAACTGCCTGCGTAATCATGTCCTCCAATATCTTCTGGCGAGGTAACTTTAAACCATAATTCAAGGCAAATGGGCTACCATTAGAACACCATAGAAAATACTCGTATTTCATTTGAGATCCTATTATTTCCTGCATGCATTTCTCACAGGAAATTTACTTCTAATTTTTTTACATGGTTTCAAGCCCTTTGAGGCATAAAAAAGAGAGAAATTGCTATTTGGTTTCCTTCACTCGTTGCTCTCTTGGTTGGTTTCAGATCTTAAACTGAATCGAGTAATAAATAAATGGGTAAAGTAAAATCATTTTCTTTCGTAGCTTGTTTTTTAAGAGACTCAATATATCGAAAATGTTCTTTAACCAATAACATGTTGAAATTACCTTATTTTATGTTTTAATATGCTATGGCATTTTTAAAAATGCGGATATCGCAGAGTAAATGTACCAATGTTCTTTCCAGTATTTCATTTCCTTTTTTCTGTCAGGGTGACTGATTCAGTTTTTTTTTTACCCAGTGCCATACTTATTGACAGAGCTCTGATAGTCAACTTTACAACGTATCTCTCTCTATATTAAATTACTATCTCTTTTGCAAACCGATGAAAAAATCTATTGGCATACATTGTTATGACGCCCGAGAGGCTCATAAATATGTAGGCCTCAGATCATGTTTATAGCATTAGGATTAACAATTCAAGAGTTAAGGAATTGCAAGTTTATAAAGATATCTGATTCTCGCATTCTAACTGCTGATGCTATCACGATAGTTCAGTTTTCAACGGTTTTTCGATTAAGGAATTCTCCTTTAGGCTCCCCACATATACGCATATGCAATATCTTCTAAAGTCTAATATTATATTAGCTTAGAAATTTTATTTAGAGTACTATCTAATTAAACTTATTTTCATGAAGTTTCAGTACTTCCATAATAATTACACAATAAAACTGCAGCGCCAAATAGAACGAAATAGAAAACTGAATATTTCCAAAAAGAACAGAATCAATGGCAATAGTAACATCCTCCTCCTAGTCATCGTTATCACCATCATCATCATCATTATCAACCCCACACACTACACACCAACGTCACCACCACCTTTAACAATAACATCATTGTCAATGTCATCAGCAATTATCGTCGTCGGCGTTACCGTCATCAGCAACATAGACAAGTAAACTCTAAAAATAATCTTTGCAAGATCATTCACCTCAGTTATAGGGATACCTTTTGCTAACGCCCTCAAAATATCCAGTAACAATAACAAGTTCACTCAACTGTATCAACAGCTATATTGGTTTCAAAGTTTGGCACAAGATCAGTAATTTCGGGGGAGTGGCTATGTCGATTACATCGACCTCAGTGTTCGCCTGCTACATATTTCAGCAACCCAGACAGGATCAAAGACAAAGATTACCCCAGCGGAATTTGACCCTGGAACGTGAAGAGAGACGAGATGTAGCTAGTCATTTTGCTTGGCGTGCTAGCGATT
>NC_142930.1:14567984-14589996 GCF_046866305.1 Octopus bimaculoides | reverse complement strand
ACGTATAGGTGTACAGCTGTAATTCTTTTGAAAAATATCGTAATAGATAAAATGGCAGAGAACAATAAAAATAGGTGGGGAAGGGTGATGTAGAGAAAAGTGAGAGGTGTCAGAGAGTGTAGAAGGAAACAAATATCCCAGATATATCCAAATTGAATGTTGCATTCTTCCATTCATTCATTCCCTGATCGATCACTTATACATTTGATCTACTTTAATGTTTCTTTGCTTTTATTTTGCAAGATTTCTTTCCATATTTGCATGTGTGTGCGCGCGCAAGTGCAGCGGCAAACGAAAGATTATTTTGTTATTTACTCATCTATACTTGACATATACATATATATATATATATATATATATATATATATATATATATATATATATATATATATATATATATATATATATATATATATATATATATATGTTTTATCTTCAAATATTTTTACTGACCATTTCTTGTCACCTGTTATGTTATAACTCTAATCGATAATTTATATGCACTGATTTAAATCTCAGCATTTTATCAACTGTTTATTGAACCCAAAGTCTTTGTTTCATACCTACAAATCTATTAATACATATGATATAAATGATCCAGAATCGAAATGAGCAAAAAATTGCAATAAATTACTGTACTACGGTTGATAGCTTCTCGAAATGTCACAGCAACCAATAAATTATCGCAGACCTGAGCGTGGAGTTAATTGGCTCAATTATAATCGTTGATATTAAGTTAGTGACTTCAAATTTTAAGGAACAATATATGGTTATTTATATTGATCTGATAACGGAAAGAAACTTAACTAAGTACCGCTAGTTATGTTTGTCCATGACCGTGTAGATTTTGTTATAGCTGTAATATGAAATATCGATAGACATCAAAATCACTATACGAATAGTGAGAAACAAAGAGGCCACAAACGGACATATGGTAAACTATATAGGAAATGCAACAAAGGCAACTAGACCGGGTTTTGTTATCAAAGTCCATCAGAAAAAACATCTGACATTCTATAAAAGAATCTGTCCCTTTACCTCTGAAGGTAATGGAAATTTATCCTAATATATACTCCTGCAAATTAACAAAATCAAACTGTAATGTTGAAAAGCAGAAATGATAATAATTGCCCTGGTAGTGACTGCAGCAAAAATGTAAAAAGAGGTGCACTCTCTTGTGCAGTATTTACAAACACTGAACAGGATATCTACCAATTTCTGCTTACAGGATTAATACCAATGTTACAAGGGGCATGATAAAATGGCTGACGATGTATATGAAGATGGTGATACAATAATGATGATGATGAAATAATGGAGGTAATGATGCAAATGATAACAAAAGTGACAATAGTGAATTTAGTGAAAATCATGGTAATAATGATGATGTGAAGATTAAAATAACCATCCGGTCATCATAAACAAAGACAACAAATTATAGCTATCATATTCGAGTAAATCGGCATACCCACAATGACTGCCACTTACGATTTTAAGAAACAATGTAAACTACCTTTATTTGAAATACTAGACATCTCGATTACATTTGAACAAATTCTTTCCTTTAATCTTTTTTATTCAGGAGAAAATGCAGTACCCATGGTCCGTTACATGGCTTCTGAAATTGATAGGAGGAAGGTATACTCAAGCCGGAACACTAACCTTCTTACTTATGACAGACTGGAATCCGTTAAGAGCAAGAAAGGTGACAAGCAGTGTTATTATAGGAGACGACGAGTTAACTCGACTAGTACAGTAGACCTTTATGGTATTTCAACTGAGAGAACACGGACCTGGAAGCAATATATCAAGGCACCTAGCCCAATATTCTTTACATTTCGCCAATCAATGCTTTGTAATTTGCTTCATCTAAACTGAAATGATGAAATTCAAAGTTGAGCTTGGTGGAATTTTAAATCAAAGTGCAGCGAGTTAAAACAAATGCTAAAAAATAATCTGCCTAACAATGTACCGAGTTCACCAATTCGCTGCCTTAAACTAAAAGTGTGGGAAAGTTATAAACGTACAAATATGTAGAATTGAAAGTAAGATTGTTTTGGAGATAAAACTGAATAATATATATATATATACATATATATATATATATATATATATATATATATATATATATATATATATATATATATATATATATATATATATGTGTGTGTGCGTGTGTGTGTGTGTGTGTGTGTGTGTGTGTGTGTATGTATGTATATGTATATATATATATATATATAACCAATTTGAACTATTACCAGTTTATATATTTTTAAACATAAAATAATAGTCTCAAAACAATGATAAACACGTTTCTAAGTGAAATGCGTAAATACCTAAATGAGCAAACGTCTTTAGCATTAATAAGTTTGCTTCTTAATCACCAAGTACCGAAATTCATCAGACAATGCCAATTTTTATACTATAGTTGACCCACTCATTCAGAGCTGATGGTTGTTTGGTCACGGGTCACGAATACTTGGAGGAAAGAATAAGTGGTCAGTTATGATTTGAGAAAAATTTGGGTTGGTTTTTCTAGAAAATTAGTCCACAACGTGGAAACGCCTATGCGTCTTTTTTGTGGTTCCTCATTACCTTGCCAACCCTAAACTAGCACATAAATGCTGAAATACATATTTCATCCGTACTCATCTGACATTTATCCAATATTCATGGAATAGAAATTCTTGGGAGTTAGGATTTGTTTGAAATTTCTAACAGAACCCTGTTTAGGATAGTGAATTCTATAGTCAACGCTTATATAAATGCTGAATATGGCAATGGTCAGAATTCAGCATGAGGTAGAAATTACTTGATATAGTTACAATAATTTAAAAAATCAATTTTACAAAAAGTTATTGACTATTGAAAAAATTTTCATTTAATAAGATGTCACTAACCTTCGTGCAAAAAATTTGTATATAATGTGTATTTTAGGCCTATCGTGTATTTTAGGCCTATCGTGTATTTTATGTGTAATTGCTTTTGTCTTTCAACTTCTAAACACACGCAGTCAGGGATAATGCATAAAAAGGAAGGCATATTGTTTATTTTCTGTATGTTTTTTCTTGTTTTTGTTTTTGTAAAGGTGTTAATTATTTCCTGTTTAGTTTCAGATTTAAAAATTCAGAAAGAATTCTCGTTTTGCTTTCTGCAGTTTATCATTTTCATCTAATATTTTGTAAAAGGGCAAAATTTTAAATAGTCGACTATTTTAAATATTGACAATTTCTGGTTCAGTTTTTGATTTTAAATTCCTATTAAGTATTCTTCTCTTACATAGTTGATTATTTTCATCTTTTATTTTGCAAAAGGAGAATATTTTACATATTCCACTTGCACATATGGGACATATCTAAGAGATGAATTTTTAATGTATGTTTACACGACTAATTAATGTTATCCTTGTTGCTGGTCCTGCAACATGTGTTCGTAATTTTAGACATATTCATGCACGTGTATTTCTGTATACATACGTATATCACTACCCATAGAGAATCGCTAAAATGCTTGTTTGCAGATGAAACATTCGGAGATTTTATATGATTTAGAACAAATAGTTCCTCATACGACCAGAGTGAAAGTATGGAGTCTTAGATGTACTAACGAAATGAACGGAATTCTCCTGGCAAACAGAAATACTACATTCTTCAGCCAACAGTAAATTCTGCTTATGCGCAGCAGAAATGAAAGCATGTATTTTCTCAGAGCGCTTATTCGTTTTCTGACATGTTCTAAATATAGAATATGATAAAAAATATTAAATAATAATAATAATAATAATAATAATAATAATAATAATAATAATAATAATAATAATAATAATAATAATAATAATAATAATAATATATGGGTTATCTGCATCTCCCACCCTGTCCCTGTGTGATCTCTTTCTTCGTTTCTGTATGAGAGTTTGCGCCGGTGTGAGAGTGTGTAGACAGATAGATTTACAGATAGAAAAATAGATAGCTACATCCAAAGAGAGAGAGAGGGGGTGAAAGAAAGAGAGAGGTGTTTGTATAGAAGTTTTGAGTAAATATGTGTGTGTTTGTATGCATATGTTTGTAAGCAGGTTCGTGATGGGGGTAAGGAGAATTGGGTGGGTGGGGGTGGGGCTTATCAGGAGTTAAATATCAGCATCATTACATGTGACGAGTAAAATAAATATTTCAGAAAGAGTGAAACAAATAGAGAGAAAGTAAAGTAATACAGAGTGTGTCGGTGTGAGAGGAGCAAAATGTTGGATGAATAGACAGGTAGGCTAAGTTGTGAGAGTAGAGAAGCGGATTTGTATGAATATGTGTACGTGCGTGTTTGTTTCCGGGTGTGCCAGTATATGTGTGTTTGTGTATGAATGTGCGCTTGTCAATGTGTGCGTGCATTAAAGGTATATAATTATTTGCTTCAGGAAATTTTGGGGAAAAGCACATGCATATTAGATGTGTAAGCATGTATATATGTCATCATATGCACACCTGTTTTTATATACATTATATATATATATATATATATATGTGTGTGTGTGTGTGTGTGTGTGTGTATGCGTATGTGTATGTGATACATATATACCTATAATATATATATATATATATATATATATATATATATATATACATATATATATATATATATATATATATATATATATATATATATATATATATATATATATCCACACAGATGTACAAATGTATACACACACACACAAACACACACACACACACACACACACACACACACACATATATATATATATATATATATATATACACACACACAGATGTAAAAATGTATATAAAAGTGCTTATACATTTGCGTGTATGTGTATATATAGTTACAGCTATATGTGTAAACACACATCGGTGTACGTGTATTTACATGTAAATATAAAAATATAAATATATACATATGCACACACACTCGCAAATATAAATACATTTCTACACACACACGCACACACACATACACATTTGCTTATGTCTATATGCATATAGGTATTATTTTATATCTATATGTATGATTAAAAGTATGTACTTTGGACACATATGTCAGACAGAAAAATCTAATTCAGTTAGGAAAGAGTATTGAATTCTAACTATGAATGAAAACTAATGCAAAAAAATAAGATGTTCTCATTGCTCGTCTTTATATTTATAACTCGTGCTGTGCCACAGAGCATACATCATCATATGGCTATTAAATATTTAAATCCCCCTGAGAATTCGCATTTCTGACAGGTTAAATACAGTCCAGCCGAGCCGAAACTTATTGTCAGAAACCAAATATTGTATGGCAGCGTATACCTCTTTGTATGTACGGTATACACACACACACCATATATATATATATATATATATATATATATATATATATATATATATATATATATATATATATATATATATATATATATATATATATATATATATATATATATATATATATATATATATATATATATATATATATATATATATATATATATATATATATATATATATATATATATGTATATATATATATATATATATATATATATATATATATATATATATATATATATATATATATATATATATATATATATATATATATATATATATGTATATATATATATATATATATATATATATATATATATATATATATATATATATATATATACATATATATAAATATATATATATATATACATATATATATATATATATACATATATATACATATATATACATACATATATACATATATATACATACATATATACATATATATGTGTGTGTGTGTATACATATATATGAAGTTACATATATATATATATATATATATATATATATATATATATATATATATATATATATATATATGCATATATAGACACGCAAAATGATAGAAAGAAAGAAAGAAATAAAGAAAGGAAGGAAGGAAGGAAGGAAGAAAGAAAGACTGCTAAATGAGAACAGGTAGATATCGTCGGATATAAGATAATGTACGTAGGTGGCGTAGAATAAACAGAGCTGCATTTTTCTATGGTAAGAAATTGTCAGTGCCGATAGAATTGTTCGCTTGTATGCTTATAAGTGACATTTATATATACACTTGTAGATATATTCCACATTTGTAGGATATTGATTTCATCCGTAATTTATTACACCACCTACCGACTGCGCACAAAGAATTGTATGTACCTGTGCATAAATATATATATATATTTTTATATATATATATATATATATATATATATATATATATATATATATATATATATATATATATATATATATATATATATATACATACACACGCGCACATGTGTGCGTGTGTGTGTGTTTGTGTGTACATATGTATACATATCACTTTCTTCATGTAATATAATCATAATAGAACATTTACATTCATATGCATATATACATACACACACACACACATATATTCATACACGCATATATATACACATATGTATCTAAATGCATATATGTGTGTGGATGAATATGTGCTTGTGTCTCTCTCCCTCTGTGCACGTGTACGCATGCAAGTGTGTACATGTGTCTGTGTGTGTGTGTTTGTGTGTGTGCTAATCTGCTCGGTCAATCATAGGAAAAAATTATCATTGCCTGAAATACAAACAAATTCATGAGGTACACATAATCTCTCGCCCTCTTGCATATATATATATATATATATGTGTGTGTGTGTGTGTGTGTGTGTGTGTGTGTGTGTGTGTATGAATCTATAACTACATACGTACATACATACATGCATACATACATACATACGCGCAAATATATGTGTATATATATATATCATATATATGTATACAGACACGCACACAAACACACAAACATTCAGACACACACACACACACACATACACACATATTCCCACATGTAACTGCCTGCGTAATCATGTCCTCCAATATCTTCTGGCGAGGTAACTTTAAACCATAATTCAAGGCAAATGGGCTACCATTAGAACACCATAGAAAATACTCGTATTTCATTTGAGATCCTATTATTTCCTGCATGCATTTCTCACAGGAAATTTACTTCTAATTTTTTTACATGGTTTCAAGCCCTTCGAGGCATAAAAAAGAGAGAAATTGCTATTTGGTTTCCTTCACTCGTTGCTCTCTTGGTTGGTTTCAGATCTTAAACTGAATCGAGTAATAAATAAATGGGTAAAGTAAAATCATTTTCTTTCGTAGCTTGTTTTTTAAGAGACTCAATATATCGAAAATGTTCTTTAACCAATAACATGTTGAAATTACCTTATTTTATGTTTTAATATGCTATGGCATTTTTAAAAATGCGGATATCGCAGAGTAAATGTACCAATGTTCTTTCCAGTATTTCATTTCCTTTTTTCTGTCAGGGTGACTGATTCAGTTTTTTTTTACCCAGTGCCATACTTATTGACAGAGCTCTGATAGTCAACTTTACAATGTATCTCTCTCTATATTAAATTACTATCTCTTTTGCAAACCGATGAAAAAATCTATTGGCATACATTGTTATGACGCCCGAGAGGCTCATAAATATGTAGGCCTCAGATCATGTTTATAGCATTAGGATTAACAATTCAAGAGTTAAGGAATTGCAAGTTTATAAAGATATCTGATTCTCGCATTCTAACTGCTGATGCTATCACGATAGTTCAGTTTTCAACGGTTTTTCGATTAAGGAATTCTCCTTTAGGCTCCCCACATATACGCATATGCAATATCTTCTAAAGTCTAATATTATATTAGCTTAGAAATTTTATTTAGAGTACTATCTAATTAAACTTATTTTCATGAAGTTTCAGTACTTCCATAATAATTACACAATAAAACTGCAGCGCCAAATAGAACGAAATAGAAAACTGAATATTTCCAAAAAGAACAGAATCAATGGCAATAGTAACATCCTCCTCCTAGTCATCGTTATCACCATCATCATCATCATTATCAACCCCACACACTACACACCAACGTCACCACCACCTTTAACAATAACATCATTGTCAATGTCATCAGCAATTATCGTCGTCGGCGTTACCGTCATCAGCAACATAGACAAGTAAACTCTAAAAATAATCTTTGCAAGATCATTCACCTCAGTTATAGGGATACCTTTTGCTAACGCCCTCAAAATATCCAGTAACAATAACAAGTTCACTCAACTGTATCAACAGCTATATTGGTTTCAAAGTTTGGCACAAGATCAGTAATTTCGGGGGAGTGGCTATGTCGATTACATCGACCTCAGTGTTCGCCTGCTACATATTTCAGCAACCCAGACAGGATCAAAGACAAAGATTACCCCAGCGGAATTTGACCCTGGAACGTGAAGAGAGACGAGATGTAGCTAGTCATTTTGCTTGGCGTGCTAGCGATTCTGACAGCTTGCCGCCTTTTTATCAATAATTATATTGAGAAAACTTATGGTGACACCAGCAAGAAAAATGGGCTTAATATATTTCGAAACGGAGGTTAATAAATATATCTGGAAATAGAAACTGAGTTATGACCACAACTTGAATGAAGCTTAGATATCTACAAATTTCCTACCTTCATCATCGTGTTTTTACTTTCTTTAAGGATCATGAATACATAATTAAAAGAACAACCCAAATCTAACTAATCAACAGCAACACTCATTAAAAAACTATATGATAGCTCGGTCTGCGAGAGATTGGGTCGAAACTTTAGCCTAATCATTTTTACGGATATCTTAAAATATTGAATAAATTAGCTTCTCTCAGCTGGAAATAATAGTTATGATGATCACAGCTTGAACAGCTTTTCAATATTTTTTGGCATTCATCACAGATGACCTGGGGCTACAGAATACCATTAATTGTAATGATTTGTAGCCTGCAACAACAATGTGGCAAATTGCTACATTCATTTAAATTAAATAAACAAGATATTCATCACCATCATCATCATCATCATCACATCGTCATCTTTGTCGTCATCGTCATCATTATCATTGTCACCATAGTCTTCGGTTTTGGTCGTGCAACGTCTTATATCAGCTAGCCATAGCCACGAAAATACTACAAGTTCGACCACAAGAAAATGTATCTTTGATAATGTATTGCCTGAAATATTATTTGGAAGGGTCGGTAATAGTTGAAACGCTTTGACAATAGGTGTTCCTCCTTAAATCTACTATGGAAACCAGCAACATAACAGTCACGGTAACAACACATCCTCTTTGATCATTATCACCTTTTACATCACCACAGCCACTAGCATTAATAAATATATTTACAACAACTTATGCAGTAGCAAAAACAATAACATCACCGTCATCTTAAATATTAACATCATTGTTTCATTCATCGATCATTATATTCTCATCATCATCAATAACAATAACAACCACATTGTCAACAACAGAGGTATCAACATGAGCAACCACCTCGGCGATCTAATATACAATATAAAGCATAAACAATGAAACATAGCAATAAATTCATAACCGCAATATCCACGAAAATAGCAATACTATAACTCCCCGCCAAATATCTTCCAACAAGCAACCCCAATAACAGCGGCAACAACATTAATCATGAATAGACAAGAAGCTACAACAATATCATTGGAATAATAAAAAAAGAAATATATACAGCAATCATAACAACTATTGCAACAACAAAACACATAGACTTTCTATATTTAAATATTTTCATCTCGGCTATGAAATTCCGTTAATTCAATTCGATGTGATTCAGAAAACTTGAATGGCGTCCCGTTGTTGTATGCGAATTAATTTATATTCAGCATAAGCATTGAAAAATAAGAAAAAAATGCCTTTCCGTATTTAATTTCTAACAACAATAACAATAATAAGGACGGCAATAGCAGAAGTAGAAATGACAATAAAAAGTGCTACTATTAGAGTAATAAAAAAACTATGAAAGCAACAAAACAGAAAAAGGTGATTCAACAGAAAACACCAACGTCAACCTCAAACAATAAGTGCAGCAACAAGAAAATGAATGATAATAATAACGATAAAACAACAACAAAAACAGCACACGAAATGAAATCATAAACAAAAGAAAAAACAGAAGAAACAAATAAAAAGTAACAACAACTACAACTGCAATGACTGGACTAGCGACAACAATATTAGCAACAGCAACAAAAGTCGAAGTTACAACTGTCATAATGAAAAGAGAACATGTTTGTTTATATATATATATATATATATATATATATATATATATATATATATATATATATATATATATATATATATATATATATATATATATATATATATATATATATATACATATATATATATATATATATATATTGTAGTTTCGACCAATAAGACATCAACCTGCACCACAACCACACCCGCCAGAACAACAATAAAAGCAACAACGAAGACGGACGGACGACAATGAGAATGAGAGTCAAATCAACAAATATCACCAACGGCAGCAGAATAACAACAAGACCTACAACAACGACAACAACAACAACAACAACAACAACAAAAACAGCAACAATAGCAACGAAGGAAATTAAGTCAACACAAACAATAAAGACAACGCACGCAACAACAACGTTTTGTTAAAATTCATTTTCCGCCTCCTCCGCCTCCTCCGCCCCCTCCGCCTTCTATTAATTTCCAAACAAATCCAATACAAGGAATCTTTCCATTTTTCATAAGTTAAATAATTCATTCAATTAAATTTTTCCACAAAATAGAATTCCTTCTTCTGATCTATTTTATGCATTTCCTCTGTTCCTTTTTACCTCTTGTGTTTTATTACTTCTTTTCTTCTTTTAATGTAAGTGCTGTTATGTAGTTTTTGTTTAGTTTTGTTTATATATTTTTGATTTGCTTAGAGAAAAAACCTGTTTAATATTACATTGTCTTTACATATTTACATATTTAATTCAGGTTCCTAAATTTTATGAATTTAAATGTGTTCAGCGTTACACCCATATTCTCAAAGACACATTGTAGTCATACATGCAAACACACATGCATACATACGTATACATATATATATATGTGTGTTTTATATGTGTATATATATATATTAAGTACACACACACACACATATACATATACATATACGTATATATACACACACACACACTCATATATATATATGTATATATATATATATATATAGATATATATATATATATATATATATATATATATATATATATATATATACGTATATATATATGAATATTTGTGTGTGCACTTAATATATATACATATATACATATAAAACACACACACACGCATTTATAAACATGAACATAGAGTATAATTACATATTACACACATAGGTATGGTTATGGGATTAAGCAATGCGTGTTATACAAATATATGACCGAATTCCAGTGAATACACGGTGCATTCAACTAGCGCCTTCTAACCATGTCCCTTTTCTTGAATGATTGAATCCAGTAAAGAATAATCTGATATATGTATGAGTGTGTGTGTGTGTTTGCATTTATGTGTCTATATATATATATTTATATATATATATATATATCAGTTTAAGTTTGTTCTTGTAAATTCATAAATTTCATAATCTTTCACATTTTACGAACGAATGCTAAATTCTTTAGCAGTAAATGTTGTGTGAGCGATTGCATAATAGCAGATCAGTGCCACAATTTCAGAGGAAAACATTGTTTCAATCTATCATTATTTACCATCATATATGAGTTATCAGCGTAAAGCTATAACTACATCTAAATTTTATATAAACTTTTTTAGTCTATTATAGACTCAATCTTCCCGAACCTTTGGTTTTCGGATTACCGATTTTTCCGAAGCAGAGAAGGTCACGTTGGTCAAAGAACTCTAAATTAAATTAATATGAAATTCACTTTCGCATCTCACCCCCGAAGCAGCGGTGCACGGTGGGTCTATATGATTTCAGTGAATAATAGAAAGTCTCGTGAATTCCATCTTCTTTCGCTGCTATTTGTATAAGCTCTACAAATACGAAGCAATTCCTGAAGCAAATTCCTTGCCATATACTTCCATACTGATGATGATATCATGTTGCTAAAATATATTAACCGGCTTTAAACGGCACACTCCTAGGTGCATACACACATACACACATACATATATATATATATATATATATATATATATATATATATATATATATATATATATATATATATATGATAGATCGCTGACCACGAAATTTAATATTTTTTCTCCTTGCTTTTCTCCTTTTCTTTCTGTTGAAGAGCGTATCTCGAAACGTTAAAAACTTTCCTATTCCCGAGCGTTAAACTAATACATCCTTTTGTTGTTTACACCACCTGTCCTCGTCTGTTGCTTTGTTTTCGTAAAGTCTCCCATATATATATATATATATATATATATATATATATATATATATATATATATATATATATAAATAATTTATATAAAGGGCAATTAACTGTGTAGTAATGCCTCACGCTTCGAGGGACTAAATAAGTCAAAAACTACCAAAAAATAAGCAACATATTTACTGAAAGCGAGGGAATGCAGCTTTCAAAATGTATCTCTTAAAAACATGTAACTTAACGGTAAACCACTGGTTTCTCAATCAAATACAGAAAAAACTGTGAAGTAACCTGCATTCTTTTGTTTATCAGTACACGTATGGTCGAGATACATAAAAATAAACAAGAATCAACATACCACGATGCATCTCAGTAACATGTGCGTATACAGAATAATATTCAGCACTGAATATATTCTAATTATTTATAATATAATATAGGATAAATTCTTCATAAGAATTTATCATGTAGTCAGCGTGAAAAAAACCTCATAATGAAAAAAATAATGAAAAAATTCATCATTTTTTCATAAATATATATAAATAATTTATATAAAGGGCAATTATGAAAAAATGATGAATTATTTTCATTATTTTTTTCATTATGAGGTTTCACGCTGACTACTTGATAAATTCTTATAAAGAATTTATCCTATATTATATATATATATATATATATATATATATATATATCACTCATGTCCCCTTTCTCATGCTTCATATCACCCTCTGTCTCTCTCTGTCTTTCTTCCTCTCTACCTCCCTCTGCCTCTCTCACTTCCTCTCTATCCTCTCCCCCCCCCGACTTAGATAACGAAGATGGCACCAAATTGGGAGAACAAAGAATCGAATCTTCTATTGCGAGAATGGATGATTGCTAGCGGCGATCCTCCAAACAAGATTATCATTGCTGTACTGAAGAACAATGGCTTCTGTGGAATAATTGAACTGCTAGACAGAAGCAAAGTGAATTCATCCGATCTTATACCCTTATTAGACCACATATTGAGTGCTACCACCAGAAAGGAAGGAAAGAACATGAGCACAAACATAAAGAAGGAAGGGGAGAAAAAAGAAAAGGTGAAATAACTAAAACTGAAACCCCCAACCACCAAATAAAAAGCAGAAAACTCAAACATAGGGGCTCCAACGGAATCTGAAACCCTAGAAGAGAGAAGAAATTTAGAGTGAAGTCAAGGTCATGCAAATGTTAGCTGCAAGGCAAATGTTGGTAGTGGGGAAGACGGTACAAACTGCTGGACTGTTCACCTGAGACCTCTCCAAAACTACAGGGGCCTTGAAGAGAAATACTTCCCTGAGGAAAGACACCAATCGTTTCCGAGGAAAAATTATACAGATGCAGTGAGCTCTTCAGATGTTATGTGCAAGGGTGTAACTGAGCAATGGTTTTTGTGCATGGTGCAAAAGGTTGCGCAGCAGCTGACCTGGCTGCATCAGGCATAAACAAGGAACCTTGGCCACCATTGCGCAAGACCACTACCATCAACGGACACGGGATGGCCTCACCTAATGCATGCACAGTCGTTACTTCAATATTTCTACTAAATATTCGGGACTGTTGCATCAAAACAACGAAAGCAGAAATTTTTCCTGAGAGAACTTGCTGCATGCAATTAAACCCTATACATAGCATTTGTGGATACTCATCTGAGCCCTGGTATAGAAGATGCAGAATTACACTTATCAAATATACCATACAGCCAAGTAAATAAAGGATGTACTAATACGCCCAATCCATAAGGGAGGAAGCAGAGCAGATACCAAACACTATAGGCCTTTCTCTCTGACTTCACACATCAGTAAAGTCATAGAATAAATGGTCTGAGAGATTTTGACCGCATTCCTTGAAGAAAACGATTTGCTGAGTGATACCCAGCATGGCGTTCGACCAGGTCGGAGCTGTCTGACTCGGCTCTTACAGCACTATGACTGGATGTTGAGGCAGTTACTCAACAACTCAAATGTTGACATAATACACGTTGACTTTGCAAAAGCTTTGATAAAATGGATCAAATAATATGCAGTTTAAGGCTGAACAATACCAAACCCTGCGCTAACAGCGTCCAAAATTTGAGTATAAAACTTACAAGGTACACTGGTACGCAGGGGATTACAACCCTCGAGCCTAAATCAATGCGATACCTGGGCATCGACATGAGTGATGATGCCTCTTTCCAAATGCACATTACCAGGATGGTGATAAAGTGCAGACGACTGGCTGGTTGGATTTTGAGCACATTCAGAACCAGAGAGAAGGAACCCATGAAATCCAATCGAGCAGACGAGGCATGTAAAGCCCATCTACATTGACGTTTATAGCGCTGGATAGCCAATTAAAGGTAGTAACCAATATAAATGCCACGAGTTTGGTGACTTACTTTGCTGTAAGAAATTAGCATGGTGTTTGTACATTTAGTCATAAGCAATTATATTTATCAGTGAGATAAATTTTGGTATCAGTCTCATCTACATATTGAAAAATAAATGTTCTTCCATATGTGACACACACTGTTGATCACGTTTTACTAATACAGGTAATTTCGATCTCGCAATCACCGTATTGTGTGCCAGCGTGTGTTAACGGAGGTTGGTGAAAAAATACAATAAATATCTAATCGACAACGCATGATCAACCAATGAAAATATATATAGGTCTATAACTTAAGAAGACATATTAAAGACGTTCAGCTTGTTTAATATACAGTTGCTAAAACTAGTCATAATTGCAACCGTGTATGTTAATTCATTATGGTGTCAATATAACGGTAAATTATAGTGTCAGTTTGTTAGTGGAGTCAGGCTGAAAGCAACTACCTGAATTACAGATGTTGCACTACATAACTATCATATCGGTTACAAGTGCAAAACCTATTTTAAGCTGACATAGTTGATGATAACAGCATATAATTATATATTTGTATATATTCTTTATTCGATGATGTATTATGTACGTATCTTGTAACAAAAAACCTATCAGTGCAAATTCATATTACAACTACTCGTGAGCCCTACTGTCGTTGAACTGAGATTTCTGCGGCTTAATTTCAATTCAATAACAAGCTCAAACGCTGTTCTCTCAGATACTCCGTTCATAAAATTTCTACTCAGTGTATCCTTCTAAAATTGATGACTCATCGAATTGATGCCCTTTTTAAGGCTGCGCGAAAGTATATCACCAAAAGTTAGTTGGTTCCCACAATTAATAGCCCAGATGTTGGCAATTGTGATCACGAGAAAATCGATTAAATCGATCTTACTCTTGTACTACATTTTCTATTATAATATCATATCAAGAATCTTGTCATCAACATTTTTGTTATTTGTATGTATTAATCATTCAATCTTACTACATTATATATATATATACTACATTATAACACACAAACACACACACACACACACACACGCACATACACACACACACACACACTCACACACACACACACACACACACACACACACACACACACACACACACACACACATATATATATATATATATATATATATATATATATATATATATATATATATATATATATATATATACATATATATATATATATTTATAGAAGTGTAGAGTGTTAGGTTGAAAAAAAAGTCGTCAGAATTTTGGAATAACTCCTTTCATTTATTGTATATTGTATATTTATATATATATATATATATATACAGTAAACAAAAAAGAATGTATAATTTAAAACTTGAGGCATGGGCTAAAATACCGTGCTTTGATTCAACTACAAATCTATTACTTAAGTCATTTCCTAACATTAAATGAATTCATATGTTCGGTGTGCATGCCGAAATAACAACCAGTAAATTAGAAATTGATTCTGCTGCGTAGAAAGTTTTAGCCAGCAAACTTTTCGGTGTCTGCTGAGAGAAAATGTATCAAGGCTGTTGCGATCTGATATAACTTGGCCACGTATAAATATGCAGTGATGGTGACATAATGTAAAGTACAAATTTGGCTAGTTTTCAAGAAACCTATCGATTATACCACACATCAGACTCCATAAGTAATGAAAATTGTTTCAAGTAATTAATAAAATAATTAATTAATTAATCTATTAATAAGAGTTTTCACAGCTAAGTTCCTAAAACTAATGTGGTATTAGTAGACCGTTTCAGCTATAAAACAAGTTAAACCTCGGTGCCGACAGCAAAATATATGCACTTTGGCTCTTAATTTTCGGATGACACAGATACACTAGTTTGTGATTTACATGGCTGCTAATATGCACATGAAAGTAATGATTTCTGTGGCCAATTTATTTATGCTATACATGCAAACAGGCCCTCACAAATACGGACTAAATAAAGGCAAACACGTAGGCAATATTTCACAAACAAGCACACGTACGAGTGGCTTCTGAAAAGATCCTGACTTTAAAGGTATGGCAAAAAGCCAGGATGGAAGCCCAGCCTTCCGAGTTCTTTCTCGGTGCTTCGAAAAACTCATGGTCCACTGCAATAAGTGAGTGAATTTGAGTGGGGAATAGGGTAAATATAGTTACAATTGACGGATCCTCCTGTATTTTATGTTACATAACGCCAGGAATTTTCAGGGCCCCTCCTTACATACGTGATTTATTCTTTTTATTTGTGTTATCACTTTTATCTTAACATTCTACCATTAGGTAGAGAACCACGTGGTTGGGAAGCAAACCTCTTACCACACAGCCACGCATGTGTATATTTGGAAATATAAAAGTGCTTGGATCCCGTTTATATATTTTTCATAGTCATTTGCCATAGGCCCATCTCAAATGTAATTAATTGTGAAGCACTGCAAGTGATTATATGTTTCCATTAAACGTATGATATGCTCATTGAGGCACAATAGACATTTTTTATATATACAAGCACATGCACACACATACACACAAACATACACACACACATACACACAAACATACATAAGGAGATGTATTCATATTGTATGAATTTAATTCTCTTTTACAATCGTCTCTCCCTACATCTTCATTATGTGTGTGTGAGTGTTAATTCTGTCCTGTAGTTATTTCTCTCCGTGTTTGCATGTGCATGTTTATATATAGTTCTCTCTTCGTATTGGTATACTTGAATACCATTAGTGTTTATTTACGATGTTAACACATTCACATGGACATATATGTCTATGTGTAGTAATGTTTATATGTATGTGTACATATATAACCATGTGTATATGTATGTTTACACAGAAATGAGTGAGCGTTTGTGAATTTCTAGAAAATATGTCTATATATATCTATATGTATATATCGACTTTAAGCGATGATACGTCGCACATATAATCTTTCTCTGTGACACTTAAAGAAAATGATTTACCTCTCTCGTCACCAATATCCACCATCATTAATACTGGAATACTATATCTGGAAAGTCGATCGTCAAGTCATTTATGCTACAGAGAATCCTTTAAATCATTAAGCCAGAAACATAACTTCTTAAATAGGTTGGCTGAAGTAATTACCTTCAATCGTCACTGCTACAACAAACATTGTAGACAATACCATGACACTTTACATTCTACCCGAACGGGATAAATCTTTTTTGCTGAAAAATCCTCATCTCGGCTGTTCTTCCAAGTCCTCCATAACACTTGTAGTCCAGTAAACAGTGTTTCAGTGTAAATGGCATAGGTAACATTGGGGAGATGTAACCTAAGCATGGTTACATCACTCCAATGACTATCCCTGTATTTTTTCCGAACTCTATATCTTTTTCTGTTAGTCTGTTTTCTGTTTTGAGGGTATTTTTTCTCCATTATACACTTGTTTCCCTTCTCTTCTCTCTCGTAAGGATTTCTTCTTTATTCTTATACCTCTCCCTCCCCTCGCTTATATGCATTACTTACACTTGATGCGGCAGCCACATTGTACAATGCGTTTTTCTATACATTGATAGAGTATGTTTATATTTCTCAACTGTCCCCGATCGCTCATGATTGAAATGGTTCACCTCCCCATGTATTTCATTCTCAATAAATTGTATGCTAATACTGGACAACTTACAGTAGTTGACACACCTTTAGCAACCTTAACTCCTCCCTCATCCCTTCCCTCCAAAATGGTCCTTTCACTCTTTTTTCTCTCTAGCATTCCCATTATCACTCAGTCCCCCTGTGCCTTTACAGAGGCCTGCCATCTTTAAATCCCGTTGCCTCACTAATATACCCATCCCTTTCTCTTTTCCAAGCTTTCTTTTTATCCATTCCACTTACCGATCTACCAGCGATCATAACCCGTTCTCTTCATTTCTCTGTGTATCTAGTTGTTCGAGTCCCTATATATTTATAAACATTGGCTTCCTATGATACAATCGCTCTTGACCTTCTGAAGAAAATACTGTGAATTCCCTGCACGAAAATGGTTGCGTTGTTATATCGCCAGAGATTAACAATTCGAAACAGCTGTAAAGATAGGAGTTGATTGAAGCATGTAATAGGCTACTTTTGACATGTATCTACATTCCTTACGCCTGTTATGGTTCTGTCTGCCATTCTATGTCTATTCTTCAAACCAACATTTCTCACTCTCACTCCCATTCTTCCTCACTCACCTTCACTATCCCTCTCCTTCATCACACACACATACACGCCGCACATTACGTATACATATATGCATAAATGTATATAAGTATATATCTAAGTATGTATGCATGCATCACTGTAAATCAATGTATCTCCATATATACATACAAATCAACATACGTACAAACATACATACAGACACACACAAACGCATACAAACACACACACTAGCATATATATATATATATATATATATATATATATATATATATATGTGTGTGTGTGTGTGTGTATATATATCCATATCCATATACATATATATATATATATATATATATATATATATATATTGTTGTACTTGGGGATGGTCATATTGCCAGTTTAGCCAATAAAAACACACGCACTGTATATTTGGTGTTAATTTTTTTTTTTTTTCAGCTTTATATTACATTAATCTTAATCTTAATCCTCCATTCACACTATACAAAACCTATGGCCTCCAAGTACCTGACCCACCGGAACTCGGCTATTGCGGACAATGCCAAATTCAACATATTGATGGCAGACCTCGTCAGAGTAATGCGAAATGTCTCCTGCATGTGCGACCCTACAGAATTAAAGAGACATATACAACATTTCGTCCACCGCATGCAGTTCTCGGGTTACAGCCATAAAGAAAGGATCAGGGTTTACAAAGGAGCTATGAAGAAGTTTGAAACAATCAAACGCAACGATAGGAATGGGATTTGCCCACTCTATAGGAGCAAATCATGGAACACCATAGAAAGAACTAAGAAGAAAATAGGGAAGGCAAGCTCATGGTACAATAGCCACAAGTACCAAAGCGTCATGTTCGTCGACACCACCCCTAGAGGCGAACTGGCGTACCGCTTTAGAAGGGCCCTAGACAAACTTAAGCTAAGAATTAAGGTTGTTGAAAGGCCAGGCAACCCTATCAAATCCCTTATCAGTAGAACATACCCTTTCAGTAGAACCCCCTGCACTGATAGGAACTGTATCGTATGTAGATTTAGCCCCCAAACGAACTGCAAAACCAGAAATGTGGTCTATAGTATAAGATGTACAGAGGGACGATGCAGAAATAAGACAACGACATATGTAGGCGAAACAGCAAGGAGTATAGGGGAGCGGGCAAACGAACATTGGAGGGAACTTAAGGAAGGGAAGAACTCATCAGTTCTGTACCAGCACGCTGAGCAAGAACATAGAGGCTCAATCAACAACATAGAAATTAAAATCTTATCTACACATAGCAGTGATGCAGCACTTAGACAAATTACTGAAGCTACACACATAATAGAAGGGAAACCTAGCCTGAATAGGAAACTAGAATGGAACACTAACATACGCCACTAACAAACCACAGCATGTGACAACATGTTACCCATAAACCAATAATAGGAACAAAGTATAATACAATACATAGATAAACAAATGGAATTAAATACTACATACGTTAACAAAATTTAATTAAACACATTAAAAAAAAAAAAAAAAAAAAACACACACACACACACATGAACATATAAATAAATAAAAACTAATACAAATGAACACGTATTAACAGAGAATATAGGTGATACAGACACTCCCCATACACACATGCACTTACAAAAGACACAGACACATTGAAGGATACGCATGCGTAGACACATACAATAGGAATACAAAATACAAAATGGCTGATAGTTAGCAAGGTGAGACACACATAAGAAAGAAGGAAACAAAGGACCACTGATGAGGTCACAGAAGTGTGACGAAAGAACTCTGGCCGAAATAAGATTAAGATTAAGATTAATGTAATATAAAGCTAAAAAAAAAATTAAAAAAATTAACACCAAATATACAGTGCGTGTGTTTTTATTGGCTAAACTGGCAATATGACCATCCCCAAGTACAACAACATCTGTTTCAACACACGATTTCACATAAAAAATCTTGCAAAACAAATATATATATTTATATATATATATATGTTTGTATGTATGTATGTATGTATATATACACCACAGCATTTTGATCGTTATTTCCCCTTAGTGCCAATTGAATGAACGTTCTTGATGAGAATTTGAAGTCTCAATGCCTGAATGAACTAATTACGCCAGTCTCGGATTTTTCTCTGTACTAAACATAGACACACACAAATATACACTTTCCTCCTCGTTCGCCTATATCTTCCATTCTTTTCTGCTTCCTTTCAGCTTTCATTCAACAGTGGGCGCTTGCACACACACGCACACACAATATATATATATATATATATATATATATATATATATATATATATATATATATATATATATATATATTTATATATATATATATATATAACACAAACAATCAAAGAAATAGCTACGCACACGCACGCACACGCATATGTACACACGCAGATTTCGTATTCAGTTGAAACAAATGGCTGGTTATTGTCTAGATGCCGTTCTTAATATTGTGTTGTCTTTTTTTCTTCCCGATAAACCTGGCAATGTTCCTAGATTCATACAATGCAAGAATACTGCTTGATGTTCAAGGAAATGAACAGTTAACGAAACCATATAGGAAGCAGTTCTTTATTGGAATAAATCGTTGTTTTGACGCAGAATTAACCCCAACTTACAGAATGGAAATAGTGAAATTCCTCTTCGCATTACACTACAGTATTGAGATTTACGCGACGGTGTAAAGATGCAGTGTTATTACAGAACAATAATACATCGTCAGACAGTAATAGACTATCACATCATTAAACTGCAGAATCATATACGAGACAAAGTAAGTACTCAACAGGATCGCACAAATTGCAGCAATTAGCATGCAAACGTCTCGTAAATTATATTAATACTTAAATAAAAAGAATAATGTCATTATGCCACAAAAACCTGATGATTACTGTTTCTATGTGTGTGATCGCATGTCTGCGAACGTAGCAACAACAATAGAAGTTTTAGGTTTCATTGCCACCCTACAATATTAGTACGTTGCAAAGTATAGTAGATATGTGTTCCTTTACTGTGCAGTCGGTCAGTGGATCATTGCTTTAGTTCTCTAGTACATTGCAGTGTACTATAGAAATATTTCAGTGCCCGTTATGCTCCATCATAGTAACAACTGCATGCT
>NC_142930.1:14560484-14562984 GCF_046866305.1 Octopus bimaculoides | reverse complement strand
TTTTGCAGAAATGTAGCAAATTGGGATCAGATGTGTTGTGGTATTTGTTCCAGTTCTTCGTGCGGTACGTTTAAATGTCTCTATGGCCCACTTGAGTGGTAGACTTAAGACGTCGCTTCAATTAAGAATATCATCTGCAAGCATTCGCGCCAGGCTTCCAGTTTGAGGGTGACTTATTTTCTCCCTCCTACTAGTTTTAGAGAACCCTGAAATAGATGATGGGGATAAACATTACCTTATCTCTTGCTTAAAAGACACAATGATACAACATTCTAAACTCACTGCAGTGTAAGCAGTATGCATGGACAAGGCGATATACTGCTTACACCTTCCATCTCTTTAGAAGTAATTGTCCCTTATGCTATCACCACTAGATAAGAAGCAATAAAATCTGAGACAGTTAAGACTTTTGTCTAGAATCAATTACTAGCCTGATAGACTCGGCTATGTCAAGATGGACTTATGTATTCTTCCTCACATTTGGATTTTTATGTATTCTCTCTCCCACTTGGATTTGAAATGTTGCCACATTTATAATATGTCTTTTCTACAGTAATTTCCTGCATTTTCGTGCAGCTGAAGATTGCTCTTCATATTGCATTTAATGTAATGCTCGCATTACTTAAATAAATTGGAGTAGCATGAAACGTGCGTACTACAATCACCTTTGAAATCCGTGTTGCTTATTTTTATATATATATATATATATATATATATATATATATATATATATATATATATATATATATATATATATATATATATATATACATATGCATACATAATACATACACACGCACATACATACATACATATATACATACATACATACATACATACATACATATATACATATATACATACATATAAGTGAATGTATGCATATCATAAGGTGAAATTTGTCTGGTCAATTTGCTAGACATGTCATGTTTACTGCGGCATTAATCAAGTTGAATTCATTCATAATAAAACGACACCGATTCTGCACTAACAAATCGGTTTTGTGTTGCTCACTATGTATATTCTCTGTGATAATGATGCTTATTTATTCGTTTTTTTTTTACAAAGAATTTTAGTTTCATTTCTAATCCTCATGTATTCTTTATAGATTTTTTGCGATTTTATTTTTTGTCATTTTTTCATCCATTTTCTCTGTGTAAAGATATTGTCACAAGTATACGATCATACATATTCTTCATTCATCTTGTTAACATTTTTTTGTGTTCTGTGTGTGTGTGTGTGTTTTTTAAGTTTTAGTGTTCGTGAAAGTTATCATTGCAAATACTTTAGTTGATATTTTGACGTTTATAGAATTCAGAGATAATATATCTAATTAAGATAGCAATGTTTGTAAAAGTTTTAAGAACGACACTATCCATTTTGTTTTTACATATTAAGATTTATCATAACATATCAACCAGTTCATTCCTGCCGTAATATTTTAATTCGACGATATGTCTGCTATTTTAGGAAAGGTCACATGCGGTTATTCCTTTATCTTATTTTTGCTTTATGGTTGGTCCTTTCTATTTTGTCTTATACTATATGAATTTATTATTTCACTCTCTTTTGTTAGTATTCTTGTTTATTTCCATTTCTGTTTGTTTTTTGCACATGTCTATATATTTCATCTCTCAACACATCTATTTTTAGAATCAGATTAGTGAATGAAACATACCAGTAGTCTTATTTTATTATTTAAAAAAAAATATTAGATATTGACATTTGGAGGATGATGATAAATTCGACAATCTTCAAAATTAGTTTGCGTTCCACAAGAATACCTACCGACCGATACAGATGCTCTTAGCAATGCAAATAAATGTAACATAAGTAATGTCATAACGCTTCACCGACTTTAGAAAGCATAAGTTACTCTCACGGTAACAATTTTACAATAGAGTGGATTTTATACTCCTCCACTCCTGGAAGTTGCAGTTGATTTCCCTATACGTAGCTGACTTAAAACCATTTTCTATGCCTGTTTTTATGCAAATTTGCGTATGAATGTGTGTTTGTGAGTGTGTATTTATGCAACGCTATATGAGAATATTCATGTTTGTATAAGTATGTGTGAGCGTGAAAGATAATGTATGGACATATATGTATGCACGTGTCCATACGAGTTCCGATATATACAGTAAATTTTAGCTCAAGTAACAAGAGAAGTGTATTAGAGTAAAACTTCCTCTAAGAGGAGATCGTACACTTTTTCCAATCACTCGCTTATTTTCGCAATTCTAAGTTTGTTTTTTTTTAGCACATTTCCAGGAATAATGGATAACATGGCCAACTTATCTACCCATCATCTACCCAAAGATGAAGAGTGTCAGTATTTGCGTCTGGAAACATATTCACCAACATCTAGGTTCATTCCACACTCCAAAAGAGGAACAGTCTGACAATCATTAATTGGGATATTACAATAAAAACGGATGACTCAGCCACTTGCAACAGTAAATTCTGACCTGAAGCCTTAGCACTTAAAACTGCCTTACGT
>NC_142930.1:14550484-14555484 GCF_046866305.1 Octopus bimaculoides | reverse complement strand
CCGAACTGAAACTCTCTTCGTCGTGACCGACGGAGTGCTAGGAAGTGGGTTCAGCTATAGTAAAGGCAATCTTACATTTATCTGCAAAGTTACCCTGTACTTTTCTACAGCGAAATGTTATTATTCTTAAGCAAGAACATTATTGAGAGGGACTTCGAAGTTCGTTCCTGCTAACCCATCGTCGGACTGCAATGCATTGACCTTACTCGTATCTTTATAGAGACGGGATTGAACTAAAATGTTCTTTGGGTATGTAGATCTGATTAAGGTATGCATTAGGTTATATATAGGTGGTTTTGATGGAGAGGTATTTCGGAGAAATTTCTATTCATTAAGTAAGGAAGTATGTTATTGTTGAGAAATTATTCACGCATCTATCTATCTATCTATCTATATATATATATATATATATATATATATATATATATATATATATATATATGTATAACATATATATGTATAACATACATACAAGCATGCAAACATACAAGCATCTATATATATATATATATATATATATATATATACATGCATATTATATGAAGGTCCATGTCTGTGTAGACATAATATGTATCCAGGTATGTACATAGATATATAAATATATGCATATATGTATGCATGTATTTATGTATATATATATATATATGTGTATGTGTACGTGTGTGTGTGTGCTTTCGAATAATACCGGGAATATGTCGGTCATAAAACTTTGTCTTGTTTTTCGTTTTCTCAATACCATATATATATTATTAAACGGATACAGATGAAGCATGCGTGATGCAAAATTCGGACTATTCAATCAAAATTTATAATCTATTTCGAATTTTATGCTGACGAACTTTTCGTCACTTTCACAGAATTTATTACATGTAATCATATATGCATATATACATACTTATATGGTTGTATATATATATATATATATGTATGTATGGATTTGTGTATGTGTGTATGTATGTATGTATGTATGTATGTACGTGTGTATGTACGTATGCTTGTATGTTTGTATGTATGTATAAAACTGGATTTCCTTCTGCCAAGAGTTCCGAATGAACTTACTTCACAGCAGGAAACTCAGACGACGGTAACAGCATCAAACTCCTTCAATAACCAAATGCCATATATCAGAGAAGGCTTCAAATAATGAAGGTGCTACATAGGCAGCGGTGGTATTCCAGCATGACTGCAACTTATATATAAATACGTGAAGTAGATAAAACAGTGGACAACTGATGAAGGGAATGTTCTTATGTTGCATGTATCGTTTCTCTATTTGTTTCTTTCGGTGTTCGAGAAAAAGTTCGTTTTCTATGCTTTTGTTTTTTTCTAATTTTGTTCATGTTTCTTTTGCGCCTTGTACCCATATATGCATATATATATATATATATATATATATATATATATATATATATATATATATATATATATATATATATATATATATATATATATATATATATATATATATATATATATATATATATATATATATATATATATACATATATACGTAGGCATGTATACATGTATATGAGTATATATGCATTTATATCATATATACATAAATATATATATATATAGAAATATATGAATATATTTATATATATAATATATATCTTAAAATATATACATATACTTGCACACATATATATATATATATATATATATATATATATATATATATATATATATATATATATATATATATATATATATATATATATATATATATATGTATGTATATATATATATATATATATATATATATATATATATATATATATATATATATATATATATATATATATATGTATATATGTATGTATATATATATATATATATATATATATATATATATATATATATATATATATATATATATATATATATATATATATATATATATATATATATATATATATATATATATATATTGTAACATTGAAAGATACACCAATGCTAGAACGGGACGACACCGCATATTGCCTAAGATCCCAGCAATGCCATCGCGCTTCAGGACCAGTTACTGCAACAGTTTGGGTTTCAGGGGCCCACATCTTTTTAATATCCTCCCAAAGAGCCTGAGGAACCTGCACAAAGTAGATGTAGGGGTTTTTAAATCAAAGCTGGACCTCTTCTTGTCGAGAGTCCCAGATGAAGCTACCTCGCAGCAGGAGGGGCAAATGAGGGTTGCTAAATCTAACTCCATTCTTCACCAAGTGCCACAAATTGTTAGAGGCTTTCTGTAATAACAGTGTAGCAACACGGCGGTGCATCAGCATGGCCGCAGCTCTAAGCTGAAACTATAATATATATATATATATATATATAAATATATATATATATATATATATATATATATATATATATATATGTATATATATATATATATATATATATATATATATATATATATATATATATATATATATATATATATATATATATATATATATATATATATATATATATATATATATATATATATATATATATACATATATATATATGTATGTATGTATGTGTGTATAAATATATATATTTGCATGTGTAAGATGTAATTATTTGTCGCACACATATGTAGGTGTGTGTGTGTGAGTCTGTGTTTGCACATGCGTTCATATATTAATTTTTATGAATTCAACAGAAATCGATAGAACACAAACAGATACATTTATATCTTATATTCGTATACTCAAATGCACATGCATACACCAGATATTCACACAGATATGCACATGCACACACATGCATACAAACACATGTACGCGCGCGCAGGAGTCAAATTGAAGAACAAATTATTAATTTCATCAGAAACCATCGTTGAAGGCAGTCTACAGAAATAGGTTGAATATGAATCTATTATATATATGTATTGAAATTTAAATGCTCTTTGAATGTGTTTGTCCCTCAGATAGACGTTAAATGAATGAAGAGATAATTATGAATATAATGATTCCCAGAGACCTGTTGAGAAATATAGGTACATTTTAGAATATTAAAATGTGCATTGCGTATTATGAAAACTTTATTTTCCGTTTACCTCAGAAACACTACTGATTTTCTAATGTGAAAGTTCAGAAAGGTCGTTTTCGTTCTTGAGTCATAATCATAATCCATGGCTCAGTTTGATGTCACGCCGGGTTTCCAGTTACTTTTAACGGAACCTAATCCGCAGAAAGTGTATGGGCTGGTTTTCAATTCAGAGGTAACTTACCCTATACTTTCCGCCAGATTCTGAACTTCAATAATGGTGATCCTCTTCCTTCACCCGAGTGATGAAAAATCATGCCTAACACACGACTACCTTTGGAAAATCGTAACAGCTGCCATTTTTAATATTTTCTTATATATAGCATTGCATATCTAACCAGCAAAGCAACATAATTTCAATAAGCCATTACAGATTCATATTGCAAATCGTTTATTGCCGTGCTTTCAGAGTAAGGTGTATCAATGAAGCAATCAAGCACTCGTGCTCTCACACACAGATATATATACACACACAAACACTATCTCTCTCTCTCTCTCTCTCTCTCTCTCTCTCTCTCTCTCTCTCTCTCCTCTCTCTCTCTCTCTCTCCCCCCTCTCTGTTTAACTCCTTCATTTTCATTCTTGAGCAATATCCATATTTCACTAAAGAACGATACTAATCTAACGTACCGCTTGACAATTGTACAGCAATAGCAGCGCTTACATCTGCTGTTCGTCCTTACGTTTCACTACAATTTACAATCTCTTTATAAGGACACTTCAGTACAGAATATTTTTCACACAGACATAGACATACTCCTGAAGGGATTACGATTCATCGATCTCTGAAGCAATGGAATTTGCTATTGTGATCAGCCCTCTCATGGCTATTCTTCCTTTTATTATATAATGAATTCCAAATGATAAAAGGCAAATTCAGTAAATCTTAAGTTTCAATATATGATATGAGAGATGATATTATTTA
The DNA here is from genome assembly GCF_046866305.1 of Octopus bimaculoides. Classification (NCBI taxonomy): domain Eukaryota; kingdom Metazoa; phylum Mollusca; class Cephalopoda; order Octopoda; family Octopodidae; genus Octopus; species Octopus bimaculoides. Next base: position 14,551,526 of record NC_142930.1, on the reverse strand, counting down.
ATGAACCGTATCTTTATGATGACAAGTTATAATTTGATAAGGCGTCGGTTGCTATTCTTAGCAAGAAACAACTATTGATATCTAATGTTACAATAGTAAGTTTATAGCAGCATGCTATTGGCTCCCTTATCTGTTATCCTCAACCACTCCTCTAAATACACAGTATCGTAAAATGTCCTAGTAAACACTGAAGAGTCGCTAGGTCACTTCCGAAATGTTCACAAGTATGATATTTAATTGAATGTTTTATTGTTTAGCTACAGGTAAACCCTGAGCTGACTGAGTATACGTATGATGATATGCCTTCTGGCATCTTTTCAGATATAATGAATCAAGACTAATATTGTTTAAATTGCTCAGCTCTCACGACTACAGATTTTACGTTAATCTGTTAATTCTCGAAGTAGAAGCCCTCACACTGACCCGTCTTCATATCTAGAAGAAGTACAACATAGCGCTCTCTTTACGTTGGCTACAATCACTAATTATATGAAGCACGGACATTCAAATTCCTATACAAGAATTGGAAATGATATCACAATAATTAGTTGCAGCTTCATACATAACTTTTATATATTGCAATTGATGGGTTGGCGCAAGAACGATGGGTAGTTTTTGGGAAGAGTCTTTCGGGCATTTTCAGACTGTTGAAAAGTAAGAAAAATAATGGAATAAATCATGAGTCACACATCAATGTATTGCCAATGTTGTGCTCTGACAAGAGATATTATCTATATGCTTGTAAATGAAAAACACCCACAAAAGCACGCAATATAGAGGAGGTACAATTAAACCTGGAGACGGAAACATTTGCCAATCCAATAATTTCTTAAGTTAATTGCTTCCATTTTATTATTTAATTACAGTCATCTCACGAAAGATGAAAGTACGAAAATTCTTATTTGATTATTCTATCTGCCAAAAACGTGAAAACTCATTGCACAAAGATGGACCAAAATATATAACACATGCAGAAAACAATACATATTACAGTTAGAATAGCTACATTCAGAATACCGAACAGCAGATATTTCAATTAACT
>NC_142930.1:14512984-14547984 GCF_046866305.1 Octopus bimaculoides | reverse complement strand
TGTGCGAGGCTATCGTATGTGTGTGTGTGTGTGTGTGTGCATACGCTTGTATGTAGCAGTTGATGTGTTTGTTCGAGTAGTGTATGCACGTGTGTATGCGTGTGGGTGAGACCCTATAATGCACACGTACCCCCCCCCCCCACTCACACACATACGATAAACTCACACAAATATGCACACGTTCATATGCCTGCACACACATAAAAATACACGAAACTCCCATCCCCCAGAGCTCATGCACAATGTTACTTGTACACATACAAATGCACCCATACACACATACACAGGCCCTCGCGTTTGCACAAACACACAGAGCGACACACACAAGCACACACGCAAACACACACGGTAACCCCACACACATGAAACTCACGTCCTTACTCACAAACACATAAACACCAGTACATGGGCAGGTAGAAGCCCTTTAATGTCTGTATTGCAACTGCCTCCTTTATAATATGAGCCTCATGGTCATCAGCAGACAGACAGTCGGAAAACAGAATTTTTAAGATAGGGAAAACATCCCAGAAATCATTTCATCAGACGTGTTTGTCCATTTTCTCTCTTCATCGACCGTGTCTCTTGAGATATTTAGCAAGCCTTGAAGGATGAGTTATGAAGTTCACAGCGGTGTCTTTTAAGTTCAGAATATAGATGACTTGAACAAAGAAGGTGCACAACTATATGTGACAGTGTATCGGCTCGGCTGATTCCTGGCTCATTTGCCTATAAATTAGGTCACATATTTTGTCATACTTCAAAAGATATTTTTCACTGATATCTAATTCACAAAACGAATCGAAGCTTAACCAATATTTTCTCAATATCTTTTGAAATTTTTCCGTATTCGTCATCCAGCACCAGTCATTACTAATTGGCACTCCATCGATTAAGACGCGTGTGTTCCAGTTGATCTGGTCAACGGAACGACCTGTTCGGGAAATTAACTTGTAAATGGCTGAGCACCTCGGAGTCACGTATACTGTTAACGTATTTTTCAGGGAGATTCAGCGTGAAACAGAATGTGACAAGGCTGGACCTTTGATACACATGTAATATTCATTCTTGCCTGCTGAGTTGACTGGAGTAATGTGTAATAAAGTTTCTATCTCAAGGACACAAATCGCCGCCGGGAATCGAACTCGCGATGAAACGATCGTGGGAGGAAAACTCTAACAACTCAATCACACGCCTTCACCAGCCATTATTGTAATACTCCTTAAGATACTACACTCACACTATCCGACCGCCATCAGAGACTAGACGTACACTTAACAATCAAGCAAAAATATATGGAGTGTTCTATGATGTACTATGATGTTTGAGATCTACGTTAAGGGTACGCGTGTCTGCGGAATGCTGAGCCACTTTCACCTTATTTCCACGAGCAGGATCAACTGGAACACTTGTCTCGTAACCGATGGAGTATTCATAATGACCTACTGCGCAATATATCTGAAGACTTTTAACAATCTTCTGTTTAGTCAATTGTAAGAGTGCTATTTTATACAAATATGATAAAATGTACATGCTCAAAAAAATCCATTTATACAAGTCCTCTACATCTTTTCTGCTTAAATATACGATGAACGGATCGACTGAGCATAAGACAAACACGTGTTCCCTTATCGTAGCTTTCAGCGATATTCAGTGACGCACAATATGTGACAAGGCTTGTGAATTACAGGTACAACTCATTTTTTGCTAGCTGAAACGAACTTCTGCAAAGAGAGATAAAGAGTCTTGCTCAAGGACACAACACTGGCAGGAGTCTTACGCGCGAGAGTGAAATACCCTAATCCCTAAACCATGCGCCTTTACTATGTATATACGCACAACCATGTATACGAATATCCTGTGTATTTCTTCGTATATACTCACATATATTGTGGAGGCGCAATGGCCCAGTGTTCAGGGCAGTGGACTCGCAGTTATAGGATCGCGGTTTCGATTCCCAGACCGGGCGTTGTGAGTGTTTATTGAGCGAAAATACCTAAAGCTCCACAAGGCTCCGGCAGGGGATGGTAGCGAACCCTGCTGTACTCTTTCACTACAACTTTCTCTCACTCTTACTTCCTGTTTCTGTTGTGCCTGTAATTCAAAGGGTCAGCCATGTCACACTGTATCACGCTGAATATCCCCGAGAACTACATTAAGGGTACACGTGTCTGTGGAGTGCTCAGCCACTTGCACGTTAATTTCACGAGCAGGCTGTTCCGTCGATCGGATCAACTGGAACTCTGGACGTCGTAAGTGACGGAGTGCCAACAACAACAACACCAACTCACATATATTAATATAAGCATATATATTCATGAATATATATACCTATATATTTATGTATATGTATGTGTATATACATACATGCACAAACACACACACAAAGAAACAAACACTCATACACACAAATAAACGCACGCACAGGTATGCATGTATGGTTTTGTACACACAGGGTAAAGAGGTGAAGATTTTAATTATGTCTCCAAAATTAATTTTCTATTCAGTAGTATTTCATTTTCGGCGTGAATTGAATTATATTTATATGCAGAGTATTTGAGTAATATGTGTACGTTGTGTGGGTGTCTGCATGGTTTTAAGATGTGTACGACATATTCTTGTGTATAAGTATGTGCACTGTTGATTGATTTCTTCTCTGGATAAGTGTTTACCATTCGGAATTGTTTTCTGTTGAAATGGTATTTATAAATTGTAATTGAATGTATGCAACATCTGTGAGTTCTTAGATTATATGTTTAACACATAGAGAGATATGCATATAATGTATATACGTATAACAGTATACTTACGTACATACATTGGCTCTAACGTACACAGGCATATAAAGTATGCAAATATGAATGTGTTTGTGCATATTTATATATATATATATATATATAAATATATATATATATATATATATATATATATATATATATATATATATATATATATATATATATATATATATATATATATGTATGTATATATATATATAAGATCCATACGTGTGCACATATACACACACAAACACATATATACATACATATAAGATTCATATGTGTATATATATATATATATATATATATATATATATAATGTTAGTATCTCTCTAACTCTCTATTCATCTATGTATACGATATTTCTTCTTTCCAAATACTCTTTCTGAAATAATCTCAGACTGGGGCATTTTCTGAGGCACCATTTGCAGCAAGAATTTAGTCTATCCACAGTAATTATTTTAATTATATTAGTCTGGTAATTATTTCAACTTTCCATATATGCAAATCGCAAAAGTGCACATTTTGAGACAAAACCCATTTTATTTTATCTGCTATTTTATCTGCTGGATGTAGATCATTGATCAATTTAACCTGATCATCAATCCCCTGGACAGTTTTTTTTTTTTTTGTTTTTAGAGTTAAGGGGAATCCCCTTTAAGTATCTGAATCTGGTCATCGCCTTGAAGAATAATATGAACCTTGTTTCCCAGCTTGTACTGAAGCAACTGCACATACAAATATTTTAGACATGAAGTATCTTCCCCCCCCCCCCCCCAAAAAAAAGCCAGGAATAGGCACTCCCGTTCCCGCTGTGTCTATACCATGGAACGCGTATGCATATATACATTTGTGCATTTGCAGTGTGTTAGTGTATGTGTGTGCATCGATATACGTATATACTGCATGCATCCATATAAGTGCATGTGTATGTCTATATAAGTGCATACATGCACACACTTATATGCGTATCATTGTGTGTGTGTGTGCGTATGTATATATGTATATATGTGAGTGTGTGTGTACGTTTATATGCAAATACGTATTTGTAATGAAATTCCATGTCGAATTCTTAGTTCAAATACTTAAACTCCGTGATACCCGATGGCATTTGTACACTGATCTGTATAATCAAGTATTCCTTTAATTGTTTCAATAATTTAACAATGGCCATAATTAGGCAATGGAACGATGGCCTGGTATTTTTATTAGTTCTTTTATTTTAGGACATGGTATTTTAGGTTAAACAACACTAGAGAGCTACTGACCACGTAACGAAGCACACACATTCACATATAAGTTTGCATGCGTATATATATATATATATATACGCGTATTTATATATATGCATGTATGTGCATAATTATGTAAGTATCCATGCGTTTTAGTATGTGTGTCTATGTGTGTGTGTGTGTGTGTGTGTGTGTGTGTGTGTGTGTGTGTGTGTATGGTCTTTCCCCTGTCTCTTTCTCACAGTTTCAATCTTGACTCATCTAACTCATCTCCGCTTTTTGTCTCATCCTCATCCATATATCTTTGCTCTCATCTCGTTTAAACAATAGGGTTAGTTCCCCCTCTTTTGCTAATTTGCTGCAATCAACTTGGTTATATTGCTTTGTATATTTCCATTCAAAATTTTAGCAAAGGCCCTCATGTTTTATCGTTGTTTCCTAACATTTGAATGTCTGTCGCACAAATTATTTGTACCTTCTTGTTTTAGGGTTCGAATTTAAAGAAGTATAAGACTTGTGCCTCTCAATTTGAACTGTCCTTTCGTTAATTCTCTAAAATAATCTCGTCTGACTCAGTATGTTGTTGGCATTTGTACATTTTCCTTCTACTCATTTCATACCGACATACAAATATTTGTGTCCCTGTGTATGCAATATATGTATATGTGTCAGGGGTTGCACATATATAGCTATATACGTGCGGAGGAGGAATATATGTACAGATGTATATGTGTATGAATATGTGAAGTAAATCACCAAAATATTACATATTTATGTCAGTAACAAAATTAGAAATGAATCAGTAGCAAATCAAAAATTACAATGAAAATTTAAATGGTATAGATAATACTTTTTAGTAAAATTCATCTAAATAATCTAATAATAGAACATATTGGAAATTACAAAACACCAATGTGATCTAAAAAATAAAACAATGCAATTTATACTAACACATTTTTAAAATAAGATTTTTGATAGATAATATATATTTTGTAAGAGATAATTGAACTAGCTTATCTATATGTTTATAATCTACCTAATATCATAAGAACTTATTCACTCGAGCTACTTACATATATGTTCAATTAACGTGTATGTGTGTGTGTTTGTGTATGTGCGGTACATGTATATAAATGTTATGTCATGTGCGTTAGTGTGTTGTGCTATATAAATCAAGGTAGAAGGGAGTGCTTTATAAAAGTCACATAGCGTATTGTTCATTTGCTGCAAACTAAATCATCACTTTCTTTAATATTCTGATTTAGTTATTAGATATTACTGCACGTGCGTAAAACATGTAACCCCGTATGATGACCCGGCTCTGTACAAAACAATGCAAGAATATGTGCGTGTATGAGTGTATGTGTGTATGTGTGTGTTTGTGTAGGTTTCTATATGTGTATATTTATACATAATTGCATACAAACGCATATATGTGCGTAAATGTAACGGTAAAATATACTAACGTCACCCTTTTCTTCTTTCGTTTCTGACATCTTTCTTATCAACGCATCTGTTCTTATTCTGCTTTTGGTTTTAAAGTGGAAACTAATCTAGTCAACAGGCATGGAAACAATTTTAAATCTAAGCTGTTGTGTTTCGGTTTTTGCACACTAAAATTAAAGTAGTTGCTATCAGCTGAATATAACCCTTATTTGGATTCTGAGTTTCACAGGTGTATGTATACTTCTGCTTAATATAGAAGACACGTCCACATAACTCTCCTACATAAATACCCGTCATATCATACTCAACTGTCCTAAAAGGAATTCTAAGAATTATCATATATTTCAGAGATGACTCTATCAAAATACATTTCCGGAAGCACAGCGCACGATTATTAAAGCATCATATAGACACACAACGTTTCACTGCTACTGCATTGTGAAACTCATCGCTAGAAAATAGACCAAGTCTTTTTTGCCTGTCATATATGTCCCCAAGATGTCATGTCCAGTACATCAGAAAGGAGAGTTTACTCACTCATCGGTTATCCCTTTAGCATTCAGATTATTTTGTCAGACATAATGCTTACTTATTCAAATTGGTTTGAATTAATTATGCATTAACTCGCAGGTTCTAGATTTCAGTGATGCAATAGTATATTTTTATACGACATTGTATAGTAGGTTTTAGAAACTCGAGGAAAGAAGTTGCAAAGACTATCAATCAATTCAACACCGATAAAGAAACACAAACATGCAAAATCTTTCTTTACAATAACCAAATATTTGTTGAAGACTTAAAACAAAACATCTTGATCATAACATGATAAGATGTAGAGAACAAGGGGCCATGCTAATGCACAATGCCTTGAGATTGGTGGATAGAAACATGAAATTGTTCTTCAGAGTGGGGTGCTGGAATAGTTGCTTCCAACAGTGTAAAATCTACTAAATTTCTAAACTTTTGGGCTGTCTTTTTGAGCCATACATATCGATTTCATGGATCCGTAACTCATCTGTCTACTAGTGTTTTACTTACGATTGCACACGCATATTCAAGCACAAAAGTGCAGATACATGCATGTATGTGTGCGTCTGCGTATACATATGTGTATATGTGTATACGTATATGCGTGAGCGTGTATATGCGTGAGCGTGTATATGCGTGAGCGTGTATATGCGTGAGCGTGTATATGCGTGAGTGTGTATATGCGTGTGTGTACGTGTGCGTGTGTGTGTGTGTGTGTGTGTGTGTGTGTGTGTGTGTGTGTGTGTGTGTGTTAAAGCACAAGCTATTCAAAATGATTTGATGTCATTTTTATGGAAGAGATTATTCCTGAAAGATAGGGAACTGGGTTAATCAGAGCCACATAGTGTTGTATCTGAGAAACACACAAGAAACTATACACTGACATAGCCTATCCATGCCACACTATACGGAAAGTAAAGATGCGAGGGGAGAGTAAAGATACGAGGAGATAAAATGTGATGTAAAAAAGTTTTATTGCGTGAGTGACGTAGCGTTTCTCCTATAATAGGATTACTACGTATAGTGTCTGAAGAGACCAGGAAAATTGACTTTACAATCACCATTGCAATACGTTTTATGATACTTCAGAAAATGTTTCTTCACGAAACAGCCGTAGTCTTAAGATGCACGTTTACACGTGAATACACGGTCATGGAAACGGTCAAAGAATTGAATGTTACTGATACCTGGGTCGGGGTAGTGGGACATTTGGGGAAGAAGAAGAAGAAGAAGAAGAAGAAGAAGAAGAAGAAGAAGAAGAAGAAGAAGAAGAAGAAGAAGAAGGGAGAGGAGGAGGAGGAGGAGGAGGAGAAGAAGGAGGAGAAGGAGGAATATGAGGAGGAGAAAGAGGAGGAAAAAGAGAGGAAAAAGAAGAACAGCAACAACATGTACAAAGGGAACAAGAAGAAGAAGAAGAGCAACAACAACAACAACAAAAAACAAAAACAACAGCAATGAGTTCAAAAGTACTTTAAAATGTTCATAATAGCAAACACCTTTCACCGTCATCTTAAGATCACGCTATCATTGTATCGCAAAAGTGCTTCCAAATCAAAGGTTTAAGTTCCGTAATTTAGGGCCAACAATATTTTGTACTAATCCAAAAACATGGCAGTTATCAAACATCTCCCCAGGCTACAAAGAAATAAACAACTTTATGAAAGGATAAATAGATACAACTGAACCCTACAAGAAATATTGACCACATCAAAGATACACTAGTTATCACCAAACTAAGCGACTTGGTCTACTCAAAAGCTGCAGTCATATCCAGGGAAACTGTATTTGATCCTTAGGAAGATAAAAAAACCCAGCCAACTCTCAAATGCCAAAAGGGAAACAGAGCGCAATAAATGAAATTAAAAACAAAAGAAAGACTTGTCACTATTTTGTGACTTAGAGGAAGTGGGATCAAATATGAAAAATAAAAAGAAGACTCATATTACAAAACGATGCAACATAAAAAATAAAGAAGATACCTGGAAGGTAATAGAAAATATTAAGCAGCGCATAACAGCAAAAATTTGTTGCATACAACGGTACCAAAAACGGGAACGGATCTTCATAAAAAAAGTAGACAATTTAATATAATAAACACGAGAAGATTTTACAGAACGTTTATACAGAGATGACATGCCAACATCTGCGATTCACTCATTCAGAGAAATAATATGGATGAAACAAACAAAAAAGCACAGCAAAATTGCTCAGTGAATTAATAAGGATGAGGACCGGAGGAACGAAATAGAACCACAGATATGGCCCACCATCACAGGCTAAGAGATCACAGGATACATGGAGGAGTACTAGCAACTGGAAAACTCTTCGAATAGACAAGATTCTCCAAATTTCCCAGTACCCCAACCCAGGTATCAGAAACATTGAATTCATTGATATGTAAATCAGAATCAACACCAAACTGGATGCTGGAAAGGCAAACCACCCTAATTCCCCACAAAAAATGTCACCGTTCAACCACAAAATTATAGGCCAATAACATGCCTATCAACAGCCTACAAAACTGGCTTCTAATACACTTGGAAAACAACAATGCTTTTTACCAGAAGAACAAAAAAGGTACTGGAGAAGGATGTATGTTTGCAAGGAGCAAATCCTGGTAAACCAAAACATTATAGATTATTGGGGACTCTTTTAACATGGATCCGATGTTAGTATCTATTTGTTTTTTAAATTGAGATTATATATTATTGAAAACAGAACTTCAAAAGCGGTAAAAAAGTGGGTTGCGTGACAATACGTTATACGTTTTATTCACAATTTCTCCTAAAACACAGAGTTGTTCATAGATTGCAAGCACACACACGTAGCAAAAGCATCGACTTTTTTCTGCATCAGGGCTCTAAACTAGTTCCTGGTTTGCATTAAAATGCTCTTCGTCGAGGGGTCTTATTTTGTTTTTTGAACAATAAAGTGTTGTCTATCATTGAACTGCAAAATAAAATAGTCACTTCTATCCGAAGATATATATATATATATATATATATATAATTGGAATTCAGTTCTGTGGTCGATCATAGAGGTCTAACGATAAAAGTCCTGCTATTCTTCCAATAGGGAGAAATGCTCAGAATCAAGCTTGCCTTCTCACTAAAGTATTCATACGTATATCTGTAAATATCCTGAAACGGCTTTCAGCTCTGCAGATTTTTTCATCGCTTGGAAACTACAAAACATTTTAGAAGACTTGTGTATTTTCTTTTACTGAATTAATTCGTGTTCATTATGCTGTGCTCCATAATCTTTTCACCTACGGGCTAAGTAGTCTGATTATTGTTTTCTCATTATTCTGTTTATGCATATACTAATTACTTTGAAAAGCAATTAATAGTTTTCTACAGCATTTCTAAATTTATTTCCCTCACTCAAAATTCGTGTATATATTGCCTGTATCCATTTGCAAAATATATTTGACCAAACAAGACAGAAGCTAAAATTTTAAATGGCTTTATTTTGAAATTTAAATTATCATCTTCACAGCTAACAGTACATTATCTTTATTTTCAATTTTACGCTCAAACATCGGTGGATCTACTTTTAAATATGAAACATTATAGAAATTTAACTGAAAACATACTAGACAAACCTCAAAAGACGCTCATTACCATACCGTATCGTTATGTATATAAATCGTTGCTTCTCAAAAGTAACTATATTTAAAAGCCATAGTATATAAAATATGATAATCAAAAAAGTTGACGGAATACTTATGCAGTATGTCTAATACAAAGAGCATCTACGATAGCTGAATAATCATAGGAACAAAAAGAAATTATAACATTGTGAGCGAAAGAATGGTAACAAACTGCCAAAAGCAAAACCTAAGAAGCAAACACTGTAACCTAGCACTGAAATGTTCATGTCCAATTAATGCAAGCGTTTACTGTCAAAAGAAACAATGTTAAAGAGATTTCAATAATAAAAGCATAATAAACCATGCAAATTATATATATTTTTGCGAATATCTTTCTATGCCTCTCTCTCTCTCTCTCTCTCTCTCTCTCTCTGTATATATATATATATATATATATATATATATATATATATATATATATATATATATATAAACACACACATATATAATATATATCTATATATATACATGTACACACACATAGATACATACTCACATGCATACAACAATTATTGTAGTAGTAGTAGTAGTAGTAGTAGTAGTAGTAGTAGTAGTAGTAGTAGTAGTAGTAGCAGCAGTAATAGTGGTAGTAGCAGCAGCAGCAGTTAGTTGTAGTCAGGATTATATTCCGGTGAAATGTGCCCTTACTGAAATTTTCCGAGAAAAAATAACTTTGGCTTTGAAGTACTCTCTCGAAGAAGGAGTATTCTCTGCCAAAGTAAGTAACAAGAAACCACCAGATACGGTATTAAAAGCTGTTAACATAATTGGTGTTGAGTATTCACAACAGTGTGATGAAACCACATACTGGCAGATTAACGCCTCTCTATATGCCTTGGCTACTACTGTAAAACGGTATATGAATGACATTCAGAAAGTAAACAAAACCCGAAATAACAAAGAAAGTACCATCTTGTGTTTTGAAGACAAAGAAAAAGATAACTGGTTTACGGAAGACCATCAGTCATGTAATGATGCTTATTGCATGCAAGCAATGAAATCACTATACGTCCCACCAACAGAAAGTAAAGAAGGAGATAGAAATTATGTTTGGAGACAGAAAAAAGTGGAAACTCACTTGCAAACTGATTACCCTCAAGCCGGAGCTAAAACCTGTCAGTGAAAAACTCCGACTTGAGAGAAGAACAATAAACAAAACATTTAACTAGGCAGCAGTATACAGATACATGAGAGGAGGAGCCGTAAACATCACGGAAGCTTCTTCACGAGAAGGCATAGACTCCGTCTGGAGAAAAATCTGGAGTGAAGAGAGGGAATTTAGCCAAGAGGCTCTATAACCGGAATAAATTCGAAAAAACGTTCAGCATGAGAGTTTACCTCTGGTTGCAGCAATCGTATTTCCTATTGATAGATACTGCAGATTGGTGAAAAATGTGCCGTCTTTCAAGGACACAGAGCTGGCAATTACTGGTGCCGGGTGAGTAAAGTGGGGGTCTAGTCAATGACGGTCCATTCCATGTTGGGGGCTTCATTGCGATGATGTGGAGACTCCGCGAACAATGTACGCATACTTTCTAGCTGCTTATGCACACACGCATTCATCTCCGCACACACCCCACACACACACATTGATAACACACAGGCATAGACATCAGACATCCACATAAACGAACTCATACATCTGGTATGCGCTCCACTCATTGACCATGTTTATGTCTGACCCTAAGCTCTTTCAAATGCCTGCCAGACCAGGCGCCACCAGCTTTCTGCTCAGCCAAGTGATCAAAGAAATAGTTCTCCTTGTGCGTGCATCTATTGTCGCTGACGTGTCTATCACAATTCTCACAACACCATGTGATCTATCTTGACTAATTGCAGCCCAGTCTCCACTAGCTATCTATAACTTCCTGTATCTCTTTAATCAACTAGGTTTCTGTAAGAAGCCTGCGAAACCTCAAGTCACAGGGATACGAATCAAACTGTTTTAAATAATAATGCAACACCTACTAATATATATATATATATCATAGCGAGAGAGGGAGAGAGGGAAGAGATTTTAGTTATCCAATGTACTTTGGCAGAATATTCGAGATAGTCATGAAATAAGTAACCACATCTAAAAGAAATGCTAGGTAGACGTGTCAGTAAGGGTCCATATGATCCAGATGATACAGACATATGTTGCAATCTCATACTATTTCGTAAGACCTTTGCCGCCAGAAACAGTGCCAATGACACTGACAGCTGTTTTATGACTTTATTCCCAAATAATACAATGTTTCTTATAACAGCTGCGATATAATAATTCATATCATGTTATAAAACATTTTTTGCTGAAGTATTACACCTTTCATAAAACTAGCATCTTCTATTTCTAATTCAATCCATCCGTTTCGTTACTTAAAATGTAGACTTAACAGAAAAACAACCAGCATTCAGTAAATTCGAAAGTTTGCATATGTCTTTTTGCTTTTAGCAGATAAGACTCCTGAAAGTTCAATTATACCCATTCTTCACGGGAAAATTCTTTCTCTTTTTATATACTGTTACTGTAATTAAAACAGATTTTCTCTCCATAGCGAATGACTTTGCTCGAAACATCAAACTTTTTATCTCTTCAAGAAGTTAAAGCTATTCTAGGTTCAAAAATGAATGATAATAAACGATTGTTGCTATTACAGGCCATTTCTAGTTGTCTCTTGTTTTTTGTCCTTATTCTTACCCTTTAAATGTCTTTTTGTTCTTGCGTAACGTCTCAAACCGGCGTAGTGAAACCTGAGTTTTACTTGCTTCATGTTATTTCACCTGAATATAACCAATGGCATGCTCATATACTGCTTGAAATATCTATACTGTATTTCAATACTGCTGCACTATAAAAAAGAGTTCCTTCTGTTCTGTAAGAATTGCATCCCAGGAAGTCAACTGTCACCGCTTGTATTTAGCAAAAATCGACTGTAATCTCATTTTCAACATTATTCCATTGTTGTACACATTCCAGTTTATAGCTAATACTTAATTTTATGTTTGATCTTTTATCGAGCATTGTTTAGTTTTAGCTGTATTGTAATATTCTACGTAATTAGGGATTCACTGATTGACGTCAAAGAGCAAAGTTTTGACAGGAAAAATAAGTATTTTGGTATACGTATTAAAGATAGTTAGGTGTTGCTCGTATTAGTTTGCCCGGAAGCAAAACGAAATCATCCAGTTGATGATAATTTCTAGTCACAGACTGCTTTGTGGTACATTACTTACATTATTTACATTCAACGGATATTTTACCTCATCTTGTTTGTTGTTAACACAAGGTTTCGGCTGATATAATATCCAGCCTTCTTTATGTGTCTTGGGGAAATTTCGAAACTGTGTTCTCATTCCTAAGGTATTTTTCGATGTTATAATATTCTATAAATTCACATAGCTATTGCAATAAAGTGTTGAGCAATCAATCACGAGAGATTATGATATAGTCGGTTGTATTGCACTTTCGATCTCTATTTTAGATGCCTATGCAGTTCCTAGGAAATATGAAGATGTTTTCAGGTTCCCCAGTTATTGACCCAACGAAACATCGTGATCGTGTAGGTAGAAAGAACGGCATGAGCATTAGGCTCCTATATTCAACCGAGTAGAGAGGAGCGGTGCAATTAGACCGTTTAGACAGAGGATACAAGGTGACACCCAGTCCAGGAATCGAACCCACGACGTTATGAATTAGTATATAGCTGTGTTCTCTAATGAAACAATTGAGAAGCTTGCATTGAGACAGAACTGAAATCTACTACTAAATGTAAAACTTTTGAAAGGTGCATAATCTTAGTCGTCAGAGACGTTAATAAGAATGTTTGTAGATCAAAGACACACCAAAAGACCCCATATATGGATATTAGGTCATAAACATTAAGTCTAAACAATAACAGACACTTTCGGCATTAAGAGCTCTATGAGTATTTTTTTCCGTTTAACGTATAAAATTATAAAATAGCTGAAATGATAAAACACTCGTATTAAAGAGGTTATCACTTCACAAATATCTTCTTGTAAATAGTTCTCAGTATTCCTATGTATTTAATGTTTGTCTGATGTCTCATATTGGTCTTCCTGTAGTATGTCAATGCAGCTGAAGCAATGCGGGTGTTCATAAGAATTCGGTTACAATTATTCAACAGACCCAAGACAGCTGCGTTTAAAAATATCAGATATTTAACCAAGATCTTTGATTATAATAGCGTCATTTTATCTTCAACATTTTAAAGTCGAATATGTTACTACTTTTTTTTTTTATTTATTCATCATTGTCTTTGAACATGTTTTATATCATAATGCAATTTGTCTAGAAGCAAACACAATAAAAACTCCAGCAAACTGCCAATTGATAAAAATGAAAGAAGAAAATATATATATACTTGAAACAATATTTGAAATGTAATGTGATTATATTAGCTCCAATAACTCCTTCTTTTGACATATGAGGAAAAGACGTGACTCTCTTCGAAGAAACGCTATTTTGAACGGACAAAATATTCCGTTCACATAAAATCTATTGCTGTCGGCCTTAATGAAATTATTATCCGATATGGACAGTATTTCTTCTAATACTCACAACATTTAAGAGCTTTGGGATAAAGTGAACATAAGAAAAACTAAGAAAATATTGAAATTCGTTCGAGAGGAATATTTACGAGATCTATTGATGTATCTGTTTCACTTTACTATATCATCATGATGCAATCATCATCATCATCATCATAAGCAGCAGCAGCAGCAGCAACAGCTTCAGTGTCATCAGCATGAACATCATTATCTTTAAGGACCATTTATCTTTATATACTTTTACTTCTATGCTTCCTCTTTCTATATCGTTATTGTTTTTGGTGTTGCTGTGGTTGATGGTGGTGGCGGTGGTGATGGTGATGGTGATGGTGATGGTGACGGTGATGGTGATGGTGATGGTTATTGTTATTGTTACTATATTGTTGCTGTCGTCACCATTATCGTCTTTATTTGCTCGTCTATTTTCATAAGTAAGAAACTGTATAGAATTACATTCTAGAAAATATATCATTGTTTTAAATAGATATTGCATTTTACGAGCAAAACATTAACAATAATAATAATAATGATAATAATAATAATAATAATAATAATAATAATAATAATAATAATAATAATAACTGATGATGATGATGATGATGACGACGACGACGATGATGACGACGATGATAACAACAATAGTATTGAAGGTGATAATTGCGGTTGTTGGCAATTGTGGTGATGGCCGTGATAATGATTTCTTTCATAAACCACAGAGGTGTTGGAGGAAGGGAGTTATATTACGAATACAATTAACAAAATACGTTGTTGTTTTCAGAGAATTTGAATGAGGAAAAGAGCGAAAAGGAAAACGTAAATGCATGCACAATATACAAATGTACAATGATATTGGCATACAATGATACGGTTCTACTTATATGCAATCAATGAAGGAACACCACAGATGTTATATCCAATCAATGACCACCAAGGGTCAGTACCTTCTTCTAGATGTCATCTACCGACTTACACGCACATGGTAAACCTGTCCACTCTTGTCAGTTAAGTACTCTGTCACTTACATTTAATGGGTGAAAGCCTGGCCAACTTAAACATTACTGAACATGTCATTTCCAATGGAAATTTGAAATGCATTACCCTTCAGTCCTTTTAGCTTTGTCTGCCATGTAATTTGATAAAGAAACAGCCTGTTCTTCCCAGTTAGAGAAAGGGATATGCAATTCTCTTAGTGATAGAGACGAGTCGATATCCAGATACGTCCTACAGGTGATGACAGCTATTCAACAAAGATCCACAAGTCAGTAACATCAGTCAAGTCGGTTATGTCATTTCGTGTGCATCTCAAACATATTTTTTCTTCTAGGCACCTAATTCTTGAAGGCCTTTTTTCCGATTCTGAAGTATTTTTCGGCAGTATTTCAAAACCAAGGATTTGAAGAAGTTACTTATTGTCTCAGACACAAACTTCTTTCGAAACGAAGCAGTAACTTTATTTCTTGTGACGCCGAAGTCCAAGGACCTCCTTTCTATACTTCAACCCCCTGTTATTGATATTTCTACTCATTTATCGAGAACAGACACAGAATTTGGGGGAGAAATGTACGTTGCTGAATTTGGGTCTTACACTATCAGTAAGATCTAATTTGTTGACCGTAGACAGCTAAGTCTTCAGTTCTTGGTTGTTTGCAAAGATGGACTTTGTGTCTTTCACGTTACAACTAAACACTTTTCATGACGGTTGATATCTATAACCTACTCAGAAACGGGTCTTGTTGCAGATCTTGCTTTATTTAAACACAAAATTATCTAAACTGGACTCCTTTAGAATTTTGCTAACATAAATCAACATCACAAGAATCTTAAGAAAATACGTGTTCCTCGTGATTGAATTTGTTGTCATTATGAGGCTGTCATTATTTGTTGTCATAAATGCTTTCGTAAGAGCTGCAGGACACCAGGTATAGTGAATCGCCCTCTGTACTCCATTTCAGCCGAATAGACTGCTGTGCAATTTTTGTACCTCTTATAAGGCTGCCTAATTGGTTTTGTGACTAAACCTGCCTATATCTACAGGACAAACAGTTAGATGTAACAGGTAACTACAGAACGTCCTTCCTCCCAAGTTCCAGAGTTACCTCAGGTGGACTGATCAAAGACCGGGAGTTACTTCGGTCTTATTTCACGAAGCCATCACTGAAGTGGCTCTAAAATGAATGTGGATATCATCAATTTTGCAGGTGTGAGGATCACTGAGCGTCTCCCACAAAAGTTGTAAAACTCAAACTGTTTGATTGAAAAGCATTTCCCTTCTTATATCTTTTAATCACTCTGTCTTCTGCCACTCATACTTGCTTGGTGTTATAAGTTTCTTGCAGGGGATACTCCATCGGTCCATGAGAAATCACCTTCTTTCTTCCTTTGATGGTTTGTAGCTCGATTCAAGGGCTTAAACTCATGCATGAGTTCCTGTATATTATTATATTTATCGTTACTTAGGAAGGTTTCATTGTTTCTTCTGAAATCCAAATATTTTGGCCGTTAGAGTGATGATAGTTATCTGGAGACGACGATAGGCATTATTCCTGGCTTTTGCCACCAATATGTAATCAATATTCTTATCAAAATGGTCCTACTGCTTGTTAACGCAAGGACACTTTAACTGCAGTTCCGTTATTCTGAGTCTTTTGTTACTTTCCAATGCCATCAATCTTCAATCTCGTGCGTGGGGACGAGAAACGTTATAAAATGATTTGGATTCCTAGAAATGACTTGAGATACAGGGATTAAATACTGGCAATAGGGTAATTAATGTGGTAGTTAAAAGATTTGGCCTTGTCGTCGCATTCTCATATATAAAAATGATTTGAAAACTCAATAAAATTTTTTCAATTACAATTAAATGCGAAGGTGAAACAATCTTCTGGGACTAATTATTCCAAGAACACATTGAACTAATATTGATTTACTAATTTTTTCATGTAGAGAGCATAATTTCAATTTAAAAAAAAGCAAAGCTTATATGAGAAACAGAAGACTGGAAGAAATTATTCATAATAGATGAAATAAAATTAATTGTAGGTATCAAATTACTTAATAAAAGAGGTATTTTCAAGTAAGAAATTTTAAATATTGCTCTCGAGTTTATCGTTGAATCATTAAATAGGTTTATAGAAGAATTTTATTTATTTTCTTGAAGAAGATGCTATGATAATCAGCTTTTGCAGATCCTCCGTGGCCGGTTACAATTACATGGTTTACATAAATTCTTATTCAACCGTCATATGTACTGGGAAGGATGAACTAGACAGAATGGTTGGGTTCAAGACTCAGTTGGTCACGTGAGGAACGGAGACAGGACTGTCCAAGTATGAAGGTGGTGCAAGACCCGCAATCTATATAGTGTAGAACCTACTGTAGAACCTCATGAAACCATTAAAAATATAACGCAATAGAAATAAATTAATACAAAAAATATAAGAGAAGTTAAGATGCAGTGATAATTTGAAATATATACGTCATTTATGTTGTATTGTAAGAAGACAGTTCGTGCGGAAGAGAAATAGGTTGTAAACCTCATAAAATATTATAGAACATTATAAATTGTTTAGGGTGAGTGGAAACATTTGCATTTGAATAATGGAATAAAATATATGTGGCTTTGAATAATAAAATAATTCCGTAGTGGTTCATGATTTCATACAACTTTTCAGTGAACGGGAAATAATTCTCATCGACTGAATATTGAAAGGCATCGGTTTAAAAATGTTTGAGTGTTTAAAGCCATTGTGATAGAAAAAATAAGTTTAAATCTAAAATTAAATCACAAAAAATGAAAAACGGATAAAATATAAAATAGTTGAAGTACAATGAGATATAGATAAAATAAATTGAATAAATTACTGTATCTTTTTGTGATAAGCAACCGAAGATGATGTTTACAAAAGCACGGATTTAAATAGCGTTGAAAATTAGTAGCAAGAATATTGTGATATAAGTAATTTAATTTTGATTATGAAATTGTGTAATGAAAGAGTTTTAAAGAATGTTGAAAGAACATATGAAAGAAACCGAAGTACATCTAAATGATACGATGCTAATCAGTCCAAACATTCTAAGAGTTTGGTAGGTTTATTATCCGATAAGTTATATGTCGATCTCTGTGTATGTTAGTGTTTGCATCACAGCACAACGACGATTGTGTGTATGTGAATGTGTACGTGACATAGTGAGTACGTGAAGGTCTGGTAGATGGATATATGTATGTGTGAAGTAATATGATACGTATATTGGCTACTTTTCTTCTTTCCTTTACCACCATCTGAGGAACGGAACAACGTGAGACCTGCAATCGATGTAATGTAGATTTCAAATTCAATAGCCGCAAACACACTTGCACATACATACACACACAAAGATACATAAATTATCATCATCAGCAGTAGCATTATTATTATTATTATTATTATTATTATTAGTAGTAGTAGTAGTAGTAGTAGTAGTGCGGCGAGCTGTCAGAATCGTTAGTACGCCGGACAAGATACTTAGCGGCATCTCATCCGCCTTTACGTCCTGAATTCAAACTCCACCGAGGATGACTTTGCCATTCATCCTTTCAGGGTCGATAAAATGAGTATCAGTCGTACAATGGGGTCAGTCTAATTGATATTCCCTCTCCCTCAAAATTTCAGGCCTTGTGCCTATTGTAGAATGGGTGATTTTAATTTTTCAATGCAGTAAGCTAGCTGAATCGTTAGCGCACCGGGCAAAATACTTAGAGACATGTCGTTCGCCTTTACGCTCTGAATTCAAATTCCGCCGAAGTTGACTTTACCTTCAATTCTAATGAAGTCAATAAAATAAATACTAGTTTAGTACTGAGGTCGATGTAATCGACTTATCTCCTCACTAATCTTGCTTGCCTTGTGCCAAAATTTGAATTCATCATCATCATCATCATCATCATCATTGCTTCCAGTTCTTACTGAGTGTCTTCCCGACACTTAGGGCAAAGAAACTTACTGTGTACACTGATAGGCCGCTGAAATAAATACACCAGATTTGTTTATTTATAGATTTGAGGAAGAGATTTAAAAGAAGGTGGGGAGAAAGACAGTGAGAACAAAGGAAGATAGAAAAAAAATATAAAAAAAGAAAATAAAGGGGTAAAAGGAAAGAAAACCTACAGCAACACATGTTCTTCTAAATACGTGTGACGTATCAGTTAAGACAATCTTTTGCACTTCCTGTGTGGATGGCAAACCATGGATCATCGCCAAATCATTTTCATTTCCTTTCTGAATCACTCCAAGTGCCCCTGCGATCATTGTATTGTAAACGACTTGAGATGCAACATATTTTCGATTTCAATCAACAAATATTTATTTTTGTGTGAGAGTGCAATGCATGTCATCGAAGCAATGCATGTAAGTATGAATGCGAGGGGCTTCTTTCAGTTTCCGGCTAACGAAACCACTCACAAGGCTTTGCTCGGCCCGAGAGTGTATTAGAAGATAATTGCCCGAAGTGCTACGCAATGGGACTGTACCCGGAAATCATGTAGTTGGGAAGCAAGCTTCTTAGCAGGCAGCCATGCCTGTGCCTACTAAAAGTGCGAGGTGTTCACAACACCTAGGTTTCCTAAGCGGTCACAAATCTAACTACTTACAAACCTTGATGTTGCTCAACTTGAGTGATTGGATGAGAACCGGTGTATTCAACGTGATATATATATATATATATATATATATATATATTTGTTTTGCAAGATTTTTTATGTGAAATCGTGTGTTGAAACAGATGTTGTTGTACTTGGGGATGGTCATATTGCCAGTTTAGCCGAAATAAGATTAAGATTAAGATTAATGTAATATAAAGCTGAAAAAAAAAAAAAAAAAAATTAACACCAAATATACAGTGCGTGTGTTTTTATTGGCTAAACTGGCAATATGACCATCCCCAAGTACAACAACATATATATATATATATATATATATATATATATATATATATATATATATATATATATATATATATATATATATATATATATATACATAAAATACATATATACATACACAGAGAAAGAGAGAGAGAGGGGGTGTTGAGAATGTGAGAGAACAAGGTGGAGAACGAGAATTTCACGTTTGGTGCAAATAAACTGTATTACTAATATTTTCATTCCTTCGTGTTAGGACGGTAGACAACACAATAATCAATTTTGTTTGGTTTGACTTGAAATTGCTTGTGGAATTAGTGATGAAAAAACTTATAAATACATATACATGATAGTACAATTATTGGCTAAGACAAAGCGATATATATATATATATATATGTGTGTGTGTGTGTGTGTGTGTGTGTGTGTGTGTGTGTGTATGTGTGTGTGTGTGTGTGTGTGTGTGTGTGTGTGTGTGTATAAGAATTTAAGGATCGGAGAAAACGCATGTTATAATTGCATACTTTATTCCTACATATGTTTCAAAGGATTACAACCTGTGTGATCCATAGGGATCTTTGATATTAAAATTGTAACCTTCTCATCAGGGAAACCATCGGTCATAATGTCTTGCGTTTAAGATGATTCCCATGCTTTCCCTGATGAGAAGGTTACAATTTTAATATCAAAGATCCCTATGGATCACACAGGTTGTAATCCTTTGAAACATATGTAGGAATAAAGTATGCAATTATAACATGCGTTTTCTCCAATCCTTAAATTCTTAAATATACTCAAATACCCAAAATTTCAAGGAGTTCTTGCCTTAAAAACAGGAGCTAACCACAGTTATTTTGTGTTCTTTGCTACATTGGTTTCTATTAACCCATTTATTCTATCAGAAGAATTTTTATTCAATAAGATAGAAGAAATACACATAATTATATGTATATATATGTATATATATATACATATATATATATATATATATATATATATATATATATATATAACTCTTCAGAAATGAAACTATACAATGAGGCAAATACTATAAAAAAGAACAATCAATCTAGTTATTGTGATTGTCAAAGATGTACTCAATACTTGAATAAGTTTTTTCTTGAAATATTATTTGAAAGACCGCCACCAAGAAACTGAATGATCCAAATCTGAGAACATATATATATATATATATATATATATATATATATATATATGATTGACCGTTGACTGAACACTATTCAATTTTTTTTCTCCGTGTTTTTCTCCTTGTCTCCGTATTCTTTCTGTTGAAGAGCGTAGCTCGAAACGTCAAAGACTTTCCGTATTCCCGAGCGTCATACTAATATATACTTTTGTTATTTACACCACCTGTCCTCGTCTGTTGTTATTATTTGTATATATATATATATATATATATATATATATATATATATATATATATATATATATATATATATTGATAGAAAAGGCAACAAAAGAAAGAAAGAGAGATCTCGATATTATGTAAATAGAAGAATTTATCTGTAAAAATATGTGACACTTATCCGAGTTTCGGATGCCAGAGTCGGAACCTACGCCGCCATCTCTTCAAGTCATCTGGTCATTGGATATTCCTATATAGAAGCTCATAATTGAATTAATACAGAATTGAATGTACGCACATATGGTTTCTTGGTTGGAAGAAAAGAAGGATGACAACACTTAAGAAGAATAATAAAATGAATGAAGGTGAGTTATAATTCGTTATTCACCAAGTGTTTGCAATTAAAAGTAAAGAATTCCATTGTCTCTGTTTCAGAATAAGTAGTAGAATATAAGAGATATTTATTTAAAATCATGTTTATTTTAAAGGCGGATGCGTGCAGGATCAAAGAATTATAATTAAGCGTACAAATAAAATGAGTAATTCCAGAGGGCCTGATTATTTGTTTATATAGTCAGGGTGTTTTCTAGCTTACCATCGTTAATTAAAGAAATATGTAAAGTTGTTTCTGCATAGATTTATGGCGTGAATATTATCAAAGACGCATTAGTAATATGTAAAGAGTAATTATATTTATTTTATTGTATTTAGTCTTTGGTTATCCAACTAAATATTTAAAATGTTAAACTTTTGAATAAATTTTAACAAGTCATGGGAGGAGAGTAGGTGAATAAATGGCGGTTTGCTATGAATGAGTGAAAGTTAGGTAAACGCATTATCCCAAGCGAGATTTTATTATATTAGTTGAGTATTTATTGAAGGTGAGTTGAAAGAATCGCTCTGTAACACCTAAATTTAAGAGTGTTTATTAAACTGTAAGTGACATATTCATTACAGAATTAGTCAAAAAAGTTGCGACCAACAAGACTATTTGAATGTTGTTCATCGTATTGAGACAGATAAAAAGTTGTGGTTATGTAATTGTGATGATGTTTGTGT
Source organism: Octopus bimaculoides (assembly GCF_046866305.1). NCBI lineage: Eukaryota > Metazoa > Mollusca > Cephalopoda > Octopoda > Octopodidae > Octopus > Octopus bimaculoides. Next base: position 14,525,472 of record NC_142930.1, on the reverse strand, counting down.
AATTACAACAAATGAATAAGTGAATCATTTGGGTGGGCATATTTATGACCATAATATATATGTAGACATAAAGTCTATGTATTTCATTTTCAGATTAGTTGTTCTCCGAAAACTGATTGTATTTTTGTAACGTTGTATTAATTTTAACGTTGGTTAATGCATTAAATAAGGTTCAGTGTTAGTCTTTATTTCTCCCTCAGAAACATTTTTACCGTCAATAGCCATAAACGATGCGATGCATACATACATACAAGCATGCATATAACATACATACGTAAAAACACACATACAAATATACATACAAACATAATATATACACTCATATATATAAATAGATGTCTATACAAACATACATACACACACACACACAACACACACACACACACACACACACACACACACACACACACACACACACACACACACATATATATATATATATATATATATATATATATATATGTATATATATATATGTATACATATATATATAAATACATTATGTTTGTATGTATGTATGTATGTATGCATGTATGTGTGCATAACATCACTAATATTCTGAAACAGATGACGAGAGAACTGCTGTTACCTGTTACATAGTATAAGCCTCTGTATAGATTAATTATAGATTAACCGTCCAATGTTGCCAGGATTTCCTGAAACATTATATATAACAATATTTACAGAAAAAAGTAGAGAGCAAGTACTTTTTCATATCAAGTGCGTTAAGTGAGCTAAAGTTGCATCAAACCTCATTGATTGCAGACCTTCTGTCCCACGTGAATATTTGAATGTACTACGAGTGTTGCAATCTTATCAAAATTTCGGTGTACTTTACGGTTGATGTATATTTTTATGGGGGTTCAGATGACACAAATACATCAGAATTTAAATTCGATGGTAAATAATATTCGTCTTTACATACACACGCGCGCGTACACATACGCACGCGTACACATACGCACACACACACATACGCACACACACACACACACACACACATGAACGCATGCACACGCACACATGCACATACGTAAATATATATATATATTTATGTGTGTATACACGCTCACACACACGCACGTATGCACGCACACAGAGATACACACACACGCACACGTATATATATATATATATATATATATATATATATATATATATATATATATATATATATATAAATATATATATACACGTGCATCGGCTAAAAGCATTATAGCCTCACCAAGAATCTCTCATGGAATTTGATCAAATGACGATCATTTTCCAACATTTCCTCGCTGGAGATACATTAATTTCTTCCATCGGTGCTGCAGTGTGTGTGTTCATTTGGTGAAGAAGCTTTCATCCTTTTAATAAAAAAAAAAATGAACCAGCAGCAGATATGACGTCCTCAACACTGAGATACTAATCCCAGCTAAGTGGGATCTTTTTATGTTGACTAAGAAATGGTAGTCAGAAGGGGGGAAATCGGAAGAATTGGGAGGTTGTTCAACCAGTTGAAATCATAGTCACGTGTAGCAGCCATTGACACCAGGACTTATGTGCTGGAGAACTGCCATGATGAAACTAGACACCTGTCAACAGATATGGGTGTTTGGTCTTGATAGAATTACGTAACTGCTTCATACATATATATATATATATATATATATACATATATATATATATATATATTATATATATTGTATATATTATATATATTATATTTATTATATATATATTATATACATTGTATATATTATATATATTATATTTATTATATATATATATTATATATATATCATATATATATGGATATGTGTGTGTCTATGTGTGTGTGAGTTTTGAAGCATGAACATCCACCATCTTTGCCACCACTCTAGCTTATTCAAGTCCTTCTCTGGATATCAATTATATACATTATATCAACATTATGAATAAAAGACGTATATCTCCATAAATTAATGCTGGATACCTTCAGTACATATCTATATATGTACTGCACATATTAATGACATTCACAGAAAAAGACATGTATACACAACCTTATGATTTCACAACTTTATGGAGGGGTAGGGCGTCAAAATAAGTGAAAATCTACAAATTATATCCACATAATTGAGGTTTTCCCGTGATGCGATCAGCTCAGTGTACTATAAGTCGATTATGTGTTTTAAATCGCTTAATGCTGGTATATATATATATATATATATATATATATATATATATATATATATATATATATATGTGTGTGTGTGTGTGCGTGTGTGTGTGTGTGTGTGTGTGTGTGTGTGTGTGTGTGTGTGTGTGTGGGAGAGAGAGAGAGAGAGAGAGAGAGAAAGAGTGAGAGAGAGATAATTACAACGATAACAAAATAAAATAAATTCCCATCTTGTGTGGCAATTCAAAAGGTAGCCTACATTTCCTTCTATGAGCACTTATTTTCGTTTCAGTGATGAGTATACGAATGAAAATCGAAAGCAAATAGCCTCCTACTTTGTCAATATTATCAATTGGTTGGGAAATTTGATGCTGTGAAATAACTGAAAACACTACACGTGCTATCTGAAAACTGATGTCAAATTCGGATTCAGCACCCTTAAATTACTGAAAAAGATTAAATTGCATGACATTTGTTTTGTTTTCTTTTTGCCCAGCCTAATTGGTTATCCGTTAGGTTCCGAGTTCACAGCTGAGCCTGCATCTAGGGATCCGTCGTAGGCTTCCGAGTTAGCAGGTATGGATTAAAGGAAAATGAATAGTAAACCCAAGGGAGGACGAGTATCACAGCTCATTTAGAGTATTTAATAAAAATAAGGCGAATATAAAAAAAGGAGAGGAATAAGCAATTTATGTCTTACAGCTGTTTCTGGGATATTTCAGCTGATGGGTCAGCATTTCCATACACTGAGTATTTCATCAGAGATAAGGTGTATATGTCGGAAAGTTCCAGGCAGAGAATTCACAGTGTATAAAAAATAACACTGTAGATAGAAGAATAAAGACAGGATAATAAAGTTCACAACTCATTTTGTTCGAGAGTGTGTGTTAGCCCGTATTTTTGTGTAGATATAGGTTGTGATGTATAGTCCGAGGTAAATCCAAGCAACATTCAGAATGTTGTGTTCAGATTTGATTCACCTTACTCTTACTAAATACACGTACTGTCTTGGTTTTGTTGTCCATACTGCTTTAATATATATATTTGCATATATGTGCATATATATATATATATATATATATATGTACATGTGAGTGTGTTTCTGTTATGTATACGCGTGTGTACCGATGTGCGCACATTTTTGTATGCATATGCATGTACACATACGTGTGTATTTAGGATGATAAATTTGGACAGGTACAAGTTTTCTCGCGTAAAATAGTTAAAGAGTTAATACATGCAGAATGCAGTTCCTTGCAAGAAATGCAAGGGATATTGCTAGGGAGAAAGCAATCAAGATTTCCTTATAATTTACCTTCCAGGTTTTGTACATTTCTTTATCCTGAAATCCCGTACAGTTTTACGTAATGTAGTGCATTCTCAGCACAAACGGATGCGTATAACAACGAACGTTCTCATGTGATAGGCTTAAAAATTCCTAAAATTTACTCTCCATGGAAAATGTGTATATATATACTGTAGTTTATATTCATATAAAGGAAGAAGAATAAGAAAATGGAGATTGGGAAGTTAATAAGAGTTTATCATAAACAACAAATCGATCATTATCCCTCACAGTGAAATTAATTAAATATTAAGTTCATATTTCTGAGCATAACCTCTTCAGAGAGAAAAAAATGTCCTTTCAGATGTTTTGCATGTTTGTTTGTAGATTCATCACAGCAGACCAAATGACACTGTTTAAGATTCATATTTATATGTATTTGGGCGAGGAGTTTCAAGGTTTGTTGAAGGTAAGATACAGTAGGTAAATAGAATTAGAGTAAAGAATGCATGCATTAAATAGAGATTATAGAGGAAATCACATTATAAATAAGGTAAGAAAGTAAAATACAAGTTGTTTATAAAGTTGAGAAAATGTGTATATATACAATTACACACACACATATATACGCACGTGCATTCATTAATCTCTACCTGCATGTATATATATATATATATATATATATATATATATATATATATATATATGTATATATATATATATATATATATATATATATATATACAGACATTCACATATAATTACATACATTTACACGTACACGCATATCATCACACATTCGTATATACACATACATACGCATGCGCAAATACATCAACACGTATTCACGTTAACTTATACATTTAGGTATGCATACACATATATATATATATATATACGTATACATATATATATATTTCAGGTCATCTCATAAGTTCTGTCCGGATTTTGTATAAACAAAGCATGTGATCAAATGTTATATTTAATTGAAAATTAATCATCAATGTACTTTCCCTGATTATCTATGACTTCCTCACATCTATTTACAAGCTTTTTAATTCTATCAATGTAAAACTCTTTTGGCTTCAAAGCGAAGAACTCTGAAATGTCAGTTTCGGCCTCCTCCTGGCTTGCAAAAGTTATGTCTCCCAAATGATTCTGTAAACTACGAAACAAATGGTAGTCTGAAGGAGCAAGGTCGAGAGAATAAGGTGGATGAGGATTTTTTTCCCAACCAAGTTCTTCGATCTTCTGTGATGTGATCTTTGCAGTGTGGGGTCATGGATTGTCCCGACGAAACATCACTCCTTTTCGATTCACTAAAGCGGGTCTTTTTTTCTTCAAAGCATAGTTCAAACGCACTAATTGCTGACAGTAGACTTGATCATTGGTTGTTACATTAGGTGGTAACAATTCAAAGTGAATTACTCCTTTGCAATCCCACCAGATAGAGGTAAGAACCATTTCCCCATGACTTTCCTTTCTCGGTTGTGGTTGAGCTTTTTCCCTTTTACCAAGCTACTGTTTACAATGTTTAATATTTCGATAGAAGATCCATTTTTCGGCATCAGTCTTAAATCTATCCAAAAAGGCTGAAGTTAGTTCGCGAGACTGGAGAGAAGAGCAGATGTCAACTCAGAATTTGAGGTTGCTTTCAGACAATTCATGAGGCACCCATTTTCCAAGTTTAGGAACCTTTCCAAGTTGTTGAAGATGACGATGAACAGTTGTATGTTTTGACCTAAGCTTCATTGCCAATTCTTCAACTGATAATACCGGATTTTCTTCAAGTAATGCCTCAAGGCGCTTATCACCAAACTCAACAGGACGTCCTGTTCGATTTTCATCTTCACGGCTCAAATCTCCACTTCTGAATTTTGCAAACCATCTTCTGCAAGTTCTTTCATTCAAGCATTCATTCTCAAAAACTGAGTGTATGTTTCGAGTCGCTTTGGCTGCAGAGTTTCCTTTTTTTGAAATCATAAAGCATTACGTACTTCAAATGCTCTTTGGATGCTTCCATGTTAGATACGGTTTTAATCAAAGAAATTATTAATCTATTATTCTGTTACATAATATTTAATTAGTTTAAATCTACACAAATGCATAAACATAATTTTAATTCGACTAGACATTCTAAAATACTAGTAAATTTCATTCAATTATGAAAAAGATAAAATCAGACAGAAATTATGGGATGACATGATATATGCATACATACACACATAAACACACACAGAAACATATATACATGTACATATATATATATATATATATATATATATATATATATATATATATATATATATATATATATATATATATAATTATTCATTGTCCTTAAGGGGAAATTGATACAGATCCATCTTGATCAGCTGAATTCGATTGGTTGGTAGAATTTTGACTATATATTTTTACTCTATAGCGTTTCTAGGGAAATGTATATGTATGACGGTCCCCTAAAATTGTTATGTCTGAATTTACATGTGTGAATAATAATAAATGTTTATGCGTACATAATCGAAAGCGTAGGTAAAATTTAATCATGGATACATACATAAATATATATATATATATATATATATATATATATATATATATATATATATATATATATATATATATATATATATATATATATATATATATATATATATATATATATATATATATATATATATATATATATATATATATATATAGATATATATATACATATATATACATACATGCATACACACATACATACACACATATATATTTATGGGAAAAAATGATGGGTTTCTTTTCTTTATGAGGTTTTTTCACGCTGACTACTTGATACATTCTTATGAAGATTTTATCTAAGGAATTCTCCATATTTGCTACGGAATTCTGGAATTCTCCCTACGATAAATTATGTAAAGAAAGAAATTTTTTGGTAAGTTTCTATTCGTATTTATTGCGGAATTAGAACATTTTAAACAACTTTTTTACATCAATATCTTTAAATGAATAGAAGAGTTACTGTACATCAAAAATATAATTATCATTACATATTTTATACGTTATATCACAGTTTATAGGCTATCTAAGACCCTGATACTTAATTATATATCATTATTATTATTATTGTATGTTACTATAACAGCGAAAGATAGTCTTAGACACAAAAGAGTCTGGATTGATATTATTTGAGATATATTGATATATATTTCAATAGATTATAGTTACCTAATTATTTTTCCATTATAATTTTGTTGTTTTTTTAATTTTCAATGTAATTACTATGTAGTTGAATGGCTAACGCTCACGTTCATAATACATAGGCACATATGCCAGTCCACTTATAAGTATGTGTTAATGACCCCGCACACAAATCTGTGTGTGTGTGTACACATATATTACACATTAAGATCCACGCTCATACAAACATTCATCCACACACATGGATATACATTTGTATGCCTACATACACATACGTACGAAATATATATACACACAAATACACAAATATATAAATATACATGCACACACACATATAAATACACGCATAACTGCACACACACACACACACACACACACACACACACACACACACACATATATATATATATATATATATATATATATATATATATATATATATATATATATATATATATATATATATATATATACATATATATATACACCACACCCATATACGTATACGCAATTATGCATGTTTAATTTTGTTCTGTTACATTTGAAAAATGCATGTAAGAGTAAGTTTTCACCTGGTCAAATATAAGTAAAAGATTTCTAAGGATGTTTAATTATATTAGAAAAATGTATAGGAAGGGTGTGTGTTATATAAATGTAATGGAAATTTTGAATTGTACAAAGAATAAACAAATAGGAAAAAGCATATAAGAATACATGTATATACATATACATAAGTGTAAATAAATATGTAAATAGCTAAGTTGATAAATTGTCATATATTGATGGGAATAGCATATTTGTGTATACATATATACACATCTACATATATATATATATGTATATATATACATATATATATATATATATATATATATATATATATATATATATATATATATATATATATATATATATATATATACATATACATATATACATATATATATATATATATACATATATACATATATACATATATATATACACATGCATTTATCCATATTTGCACACACCTTACACATATACGTATACACGCACATATACATATATATATATATATACACATATATACATATATACACATATACACATTTATACATACATTTATGCATATATATATATATATATACACAAGCAGACACATATTTCGCATATACATATATATATATATATATATATATACATATATACACATGTCTACATAGATGTATAAAAATGCACAAACACATACACACATGTCTTCACACACACACATATAAATAGTATAGATGCACATATACATCCATACATACACTTACATATAAAAACTAACATATTCATGTCCTAATACATGTACATATATACACATACATTCACGCACATATATTCACAGGCATATATCTACATATATATCTATACGTATATTTATGTATATTCAAATATATCTCTACAAATATGCACGCACATATATACATGTATTTGCAGCTTACACACACAGCGCCGCGTATACGTGTACATACATATATTCAAGCATATATACATATATGTGTGTATACAATTGGTATTAATATGCTGTTAAGAATATGTTAACGTGCTTATTAATGCAAGGTAATTTTGGAACAATAGTCAAACAGTCATGAATGTTGTCAAGTGCGCATGTTCAAATGTATGAATAATAGTCAAGCAGTTATTAATGTTACCAAGAGTGTATGTTCAAATGTTGAAGGAAGGTTACTAATGATATGAAAGGTGGTTATTTAATTGAAGTAATGGTTGCAAAATTATGTTAAATTTAGGTGAATCGGATGATATTAATATTATTGGTAGTATAATTAAGTGAGAGTTAGGGAGGGAGGTAATTTATACCAGTAGAGCTAACGAGTTAAAGTGATTATACAAATATTTCAGTGAGAGTGATATGCCAATTACTTATATTTAGAAAATACATATTTTCCTGCGTGAACAGAAGAAATGTTTTTCTCATTTCTTAAGTTAAGTAGAGTATTCCTAGATATAATGATGAAGAACCCTTCGTGATATAAAGATGACATGCTTTGTTGTAAACTTTATAAGCCGGTGCGGAGGCAATGATATTTCACTTAATTTTAAATTCAATATTATTATCTTTTAATTCCCATATCAATTTACTTAATCCAGTGGAGCTGGTTTTCTGATTATTCTTAAAAGTTTGGAGATGGTTAGCCATCCCAATCTTAACCTTATTATCAGTCGAGCCTATATAAAAATACCTTTTACCCTGAGCTATAAAGTGCATTGATATACTACATTTTTTTTACTTTAACATGAATTCTTAAGTTTGAAATTAGTTTTAACTCCGCAGTCAAAATTTTCATAACTATTGTTTTGTGAGAATCTATAAGAAAAATTGGTATTACTTGCGCTAGTATGGCCTATTATGGTTTCATTATTGGGATTTATATGAGCATTATTATTAGGGTTATTGGTGTTTGGGAGATATAATTTCTGTTTGGGGGAATTAGTAGAATTATTGTTATGGGCGTTTCTACTGGTGTAGAATTTATTCAATTTTCTTTTGTGAATTGATGATATAATTGTAAATAATTTATGAGTTAGGCTAAAACCAATCTTGACAGTTTTGTGGTTTATGATTTCACTGTATCAATGTTAAAGTATTTATGAATGGTTTTAAATATAGATTTGTTGTTATTTTTAATCTCTATTGCATAAGTAATAATTAACCAAATGTTATTAGATTTTTCAGGGTGATTGTGATTTACAGGTATTTTATAATCCCTTTTAAATTTTCAGAGTTAATGAGATAAGTATCTGGTTAAATATTCTTATTAATCAGAGTATTACGTGGATTAGAAGTGGTGCTGGTTTTGGAGGTGATTAATTGATTATTCATATCAATATGTTTATTATGTATATTTGTATCATTGTGCGGATCATTATAATTGTATATTGATTATTCTTTATTTATCTTTAGTTTATGAGACAATCTAATATTGTTTTTTTCTAAAATTACGTTTACTAGTATTAGATTGATGTGAAATGATAGTTTATTTTATTCCTGTATCCAGCGTTTGCAAGACCTATGTTGTAGTGGCCCGTGAAGATAAATAGGTAAGTTTCTTACCAATGCTAGAATGCATTTCTTCGATAGATACACACACGCGCACACACATATATGGTCCGTATCCATATATGCATATATATATATATAAATATATATATATATATGCATATATATACTATTTATAATCATATATAGAAAGATATATACACACATAGATATATGTGTGTATGTATGCGTATATATATACGATATATATACATACATATATATATATATATATATATATATATATATATATATATATATATATATATATATATATATATATATATATATATATATATATATATATATATATATGCATGCACACATATATTCATATAGATATACAGCTAAATATGATTCTAAATTTACAACTTCAAATAATAACAGTTTACATGCTATGACAGGACTAGCCATGAGCAACTGAGCAACAAGACTGGAAATGAAGAAAATAGTTAATATTATCTGAAAGAATACGTAAGTAGGTTTTGATTTATTTGTGGTGGAAATTAATTAAACGACGATCAGAATCAAACAATTAAAGATAATGAAATAAATTAAAATTAAACAAAAATTTATAGTAATGACTGAAGTATTTATGTGACATATTAATGAGATGATATGTTTTATTTATTTTTGGATAAATGCGTTTACAAAATAATAAAAAAGAAATAATCATTTAAAAAAAGTCAAACGCAAGTCTGATAAAAACCGATGGAAGATAAATGATAATTATAACAATTCAACAGAGTGGAAGAAAGTGAGTTATCACCAGCATCTTAGGGGTAGTGATTGTCAGTAGGAATTAAGACAATCAAAATCATTAAAATTGAAATCAATCAGTATATTATAATTGAAGAATGAAGCAAAGCGAGATATTTTTGTGCTTCTAGTCTTAGAAAGAACGGTAACTACAAAACTGCCTGTAGGCATTGAAAAATGTTAGTCTGTCAAAACCACCAAACTGGTTTTCTTCATAATAACATTTTGGCTTGCTTCCTATGATTTTTTTTTATTTTTCTTCCGTGAGCGTGCGCGTGTGTGTGTGCGCGCACGCGCGAGAATTTCTCTATACTGTGTAAAATTTATAAACTCAGCTGCAATTGCATTCTTTTTTTTTTAGGGATTTGCTGGTATACATATTAATAACTTACTCGACACACACTTTCCTATATCTATTGTTTTTATTGAATGGTCTTCTTGCTAATATATTTTAATTATTTTTTGCAAAAATGTTTTATGATGCGGTGAATCGCAGTTGAATACTGAACGAGACTCTCCGGTAATCGTAACCATCCTGCGTATGATTTGTATTTTTTTTTTCTGCTTGCATTTCAGGAAGTGTTTACAAAGTCGAACCCACAATACTCCCTCTATGTGGGTGCTCTGCTTTGATAAAATTTCAACCAGATTTTCCAAAAAAAAAAAGACCCCGACCTTTTAAGAGGAAAATACACATTGAAAAATATAGTGCTAGAAACCATAATAATAAGCATGGGATTGTTTCTTGTTACATGTTTAAGTGAACGAGAATGATATATGATAAAATATTATTTAGGGCTAGTTTCCTACGTGCAAAATATGAGCACGCCAGTTTAAGGATCAGTCTTAGTTTTCTCTTTCCCCTCTTCATATTACATTGAAATATTTGAATATCAGTATCTGTGCTAGTGCTAAGCACCGTTACATTTATCACCTTTAATCCATCCGTTACTCATTCTCAGGTCCCTTGTCAATGTTATATAACATTACTTTGTCATACCGAGATGACATACCTGTTTCAGTAGGCTACAATATTCAGTTTCATCTTTCCGTGTACCTAGTTCAAACATCTCAGACCCTTTGCATTTCATCCTATATATATATATAGTAAGCTACAATCTTTTTCTGTAAGATACGTGACTGACATATACTTAACATATATATGTATGTATAGAAAGTCACTGCTCTTATTTTGCAAAGAGAATAGAATGTGTGTATAATTTATAGTAAGATGAAAGTATTAAATGCCTACTGCACTAGTGATTTTACGTACTTAGTAGACGTATGAGCGCAAATATATAACTTTCCTTCCTACTGAATCAAACGTTATCTATAATATTTTTTGCGTTTTACTAGAGTCTATAGAAAATATTATTGAATTGTGCAGGATGACGTGTGGACTGCCGTCATAGTGCATCCTTTTATCTTATATAGAATAAATATACCCTCACCCAAAATAAATATCTTCTAACCTGAGAGACAAAATTCAAATTCTTTGGTCAATAACTAAGTAAAATATTTTATCATGTCTAAATTAAAATGGCTGAGATGAAGCACTTTATTACAGAGTATATTCTGTACGCGTTATAAGAAAGAAATGTTATTAATTTATTCTCACATCTAACATTTACTGGTTAGGTTAATCAATTCCAGCAATTTCAGGTGACGATTTGATAGGAATTCAAACATAGTCTCTATTGTTATGAAGCAAAACTATCCCTTCAAGTTTGGAGATACCAGGAATGTCTTATCGATTCTCAAATAAATACTTAAAATTTCAATTCAGTTCGAGTTGATATAGTTATATGGACACGTCAGTTCTGTTTTAGAATATCTACTGTAGAAATGTAAAGATATTTGTGGAGTATAAAACGTACACCCACACAACACCAACTATATCATGTGCCTTAACGTTAAGATTGCATGATATATTTTAACTTTTGAAAAAAATGGTTGAAGTGATAATATCAGGCCCTTCAATGCATTTATTTCGTTTCATTATTCTGTGTAGTATTTTTAACAATATCAGA
>NC_142930.1:14487984-14507984 GCF_046866305.1 Octopus bimaculoides | reverse complement strand
GCACACACACTTACACACACACACACATATAAGATCTGATCGCCTTTTCCTTGTAAGGAGTTGGTATCATTTTCCACTATAATTCATTTATTTCATCGAATTGCTTTTTCCCTGGGTGCAGTACTGTTTCACATATTCTCAATACATCCCCCTTCCGGATATACCGGGGATAGTGATTTAGTTGTTGTAGACTCGTGTCGCAATTATGGACGCCATGATCTGCAATCAATTTAGTAAATACCCACTCACATGGGAAATACTCTTCAATAAACATCGTGGGTGACGAATGTCTGTTGGCACTCTAGTTATATTTAGATGTAGAACATGCTGTGATCAAATATTGCATGATACATAGCGTCCAAAATAACTGTATTCTTCGTCATCAATAAATCAATATATATATATATATATATAAATTGTAAATGCAAAAAATAAAAACAAAAACACAAAGGATTCTACGGTACACGTGTTTCAAGCTTTATAGTTGTGTTTTTGTTTTTATTTTTTTGCATTTACAATTTATTCTTTCACCTCAACCACGAGCTGGCATACACAGGTGATTAAAATTGTCAAGTATTGCCTCTAACATTTACTTTACCTTATATATATATATATATATATATATATATATATATATATATATATATATATATATATATATATAACAGATAGATAGATAGATAGATAGATAGATAGATAGATAGATAGATACATTTCTTTTATTAGCCACACAGGGCTCAACGAAGATGGGACAAATACAATGTAGAGCTTTTCTTTTTGGGAGGGGGAAGGAAGGAAAAAAAAAAATGGTGGTGTCGATCAAAAGGGATCGTAGGAAGGGAAAAAGGGGCAGTTCGAGCAAAAGGGTTCGAAAAAAAAGAAAAGGAAAGGCCGATCAATAGGGATCGTGTATCACACAGTAATGTTCTCGTGTAAAAAGAGGGGAGGACAGTTTAGGTTTAGCCGTGGAAGGAAAAGCCCACGGAAAAGACCACGGTAACCTTGGTCAATATTCTCATTGAAGAAACTATAACAGTAAGTGACTCTCTTTTGCCTTTTTGTTTTTTGTTTTTTCTTGTTCATAGGGTTATGCTGAAGATGGCTCCGTCGTTCACACGTGCCATCCTTGCTACATTCACCCATCTTTTTTTGAAGCATTCACTAGACAAGACTTCCCTTTCTACTCTCAACTTCCTCTTCAGGTGATACTTGAAGAAGTTGATGAGAGATTGCCCAGAGAGGAAAGTCTTTGTCTCTAGACCTTTCAGACGCGTCCACCATACACATTCTTTCGCCATAGCCACAAGTACGATGAAAATAGCTCTTCCTTCCCGTTTAAAGGAAGGAGGCGCGACAATATTCACGATAGACTCAGCTGATAGACCGACTCGTCCCACACGCGATAGCAGTTGTTCGACGTAAGCCCACAGCTCGGAAATGGTAGGACACTGTACGAGTGCGTGCAGAACGGTTTCGTCGCTCTGCCGGCATCTCGGACAGGTCGGCCCCGTGTTTCTCGAGCCATGCCTGTAGAGCTTATCCCGAACGGGTAGTGCTTCTCGATAGCACTGCCAGGCCAGGGATCTCTGGAAGTTGTCCATAGGTCCCGGCCCGAAGGTCGTCTTAAACAGGCGGGTCAGGTAATCCTCGTCGACGCCCAGGTTCGCCCCGAGATCGTCGTCGTACCTTCCCTCCACTAATCCACTATAGAATGCGTTAGTTGTGATGCAGTCGCTCAAGGTTGACCCGGGTTGTTGGAGTTGCCGAAGAGCAGCGCGACACTCGCGGTGCCATTCGCCCTTCCTCGGCCTCTTCTTGATCCATGACTGCAGTTCGGTCATGGAGACGAGCTGCGGGAAAGCGCGCCGCACAAACGGTGACCACACCTGTTCACCGCTGTCTACGTAGAGCCGGAGATGTCGCAGTCTCAGCGCGTGTCTGCGCATCATCAACCACGGCATGCCCAGTCCTCCTTTTAACGGATGTTGGCAGCAAACGGATCGCCTAACCATCGGAACGCTTCCTTTCCACAAGAAGCGGAAGAGGATGCGCTCCAGTTTGGTGATGGTAGGGTCGGGACAAGGAACGACGGTCAGGCGGTAGTAGATGACGGACGCGATGTACGTGTTCGCCACCTCCGCCCGACCTTTCAGGGAAAGCTTCCTCTCGGCCCATTGCCGGGCTAGAGTGGCCACCCTTCTCGTTATCTCGTCCCAGTTCTTCTCCGTTTGGAGGTCTGGACCAAACCAGACCCCGAGCATCTCAACCGGACCGTCAGTCCAACGTCCCACGACGGAGGCGCTACTTGACGGCATGGGGTTGCTTCTCCAGGTGCCGAGCCGCAAGCCCACTGATTTATCCCGGTTGATTTTCGCTCCCGTTACCGCTTCGTAGTCTCTCAGTGTCTCGCCGACAAGCTCGATGTGCTTTTGGCTAGACACTATGACGGTGACGTCGTCCGCGTATGCCGACACGCTCGTCCCGCATCCCAACTCTCGCGGGATGCCCCTCAGCGTCGCCAGCTTCCGCAGTAGTGGCTCGAGAGTCAACACGTACAGAAGCGACGAGAGGGGGCATCCCTGACGGACCGAACGTGCAATGTCGAAGGGTCTTGATAGATAGATAGATAGATAGATAGATAGATAGATAGATAGATAGATACAGTTGCGTACAATCTGGAGAAAAAGGCCGAGCACTATTATTAGTGCGTTGTTATTTACTTATATTACTTTGAATGTACGGCTGAAAAATCAGTGGCGGAACTTATATGTTTGATTCCTAATACACCAGTGAATCTAATATATAGTTTTTAAACATTTACTCTGGATATGTAGGTCGATTGAATTGACCATATCAATCTTGATAGAATAGTATTAATATCGGTTTCAATTTTTCGCACAAGACTAGCAATTTCGGAGATGATGTTAAGTCGTTTACAACGATTCCTGTTCTCGAACGGCTTAAATACAGTGTAGACCTCGGCGAAATTTGAAATCGGAACGTAAAGTCCGACGAAACGACGCTAACAATCTTGTCAGGCGTGCTAAAGAATCTGCCAGCTCATTTGCCTAACGAACAGTGTTCATATTTTCATTTAAAAAGGTATTCATTCATTCTTATATTTCATGTGCATGAAACCGTACAATCGTACTATTTTTCTGACACTTGTATCCGTCAGGAATTGAACGAGTTAGAAAGTAAAAGATAATAAACATTCGAAAAAATTTAGTGAATCAGTCGCTGTTCATCTCGAAGACATAAGTACGTGTGTGTGTATATATATATATATTGAGTACATTTTAATTTTTCCTTTATATAGATACATTAAAGGGAAAATGTATTGGTTTTGTTTTATATGTTTCAGGTTTTTGAAAAATCTTAGCAAAGATATATACTAGAATGGAATATGTAGAGAGAAAAGAGCTATTAATAAAATTAAATTCAAATTATAATTAAGATTAACATTCATAGTTTACATTCCTTTTTTCTGCAAGAGCACGTGGTAATTTCCGTTATCTTTTGTGGCATGACAAGTTGAGCTGTCTATGACAGCAAATTACTACTATGTATATATATATATATATATATATATATATATATATATATATATATATATATATATATATAATCATAAATATATAGGGATTAGCAGTAGCCTGCCTCTCCAACATACTGAGAATTCAGAAATAGCAGCTAAAGAACTACTGATTCCAAAACTACAATTTTTTCTCTAATTGGTAGCGATATCTATGGTACACACAGAACAAAAAACATAAGAGAAGAGTAAAAAACAAACCTGCCTTTAGTTAATTGGGTACGACGTTTCACGGTTAAGCGTATGAATTCCCCCATTCCGATCTTCAGCCACAATATTCTAATAAATTTGCCAATGTCTAAATAACTCACGTTAATTTTGACCATGCGACATCAAGACCACGTGAGGCAGACACTAAGAAATTTATCGGCCAGTGAGTTTAAAATCTCTCACCCCAATGAATTTAATTCAGCGTGTGTCATAAATAGTCCGGCATAGAAAAAAGTCCCGTACGACTTGTTGCGCACCTTAGAGATATTACTAACAATATAGATATATAGGGCAGGGAATCATCAATTAGTAATAAAATTAATAATTAACAATTTTGCCGGGTAGCGCAGTATGAAAAAAACCTTTATCGGTAAAACCATTTATAATCATAAATATATAGGGATTAGCAGTAGCCTGCCTCTCCAACAAACTGAGAATTCAGAAATAGCAGCTAAAGAACTGCTGATTCCAAAACTACAATTTTTTCTCTAATGGATAGCGATATCCATTAGAATATTGTGGCTGAAGATCGGAATGGGGGAATTCATACGCTTAACCGTGAAACGTCGTACCCAATTAATTAAAGGCAGGTTTGTTTTTTACTCTTCTCTTATGTGTTTTGTTCTGTGTGTACCATAGATATCGCTATCCATTAGAGAAAAATCTGTAGTTTTGGAATCAGTACTTCTTTAGCTGCTATTTCTGAATTCTCAGTATGTTGGAGAGGCAGGCTACTGCTAATCGCTATATATTTATGATTATAAATGGTTTTACCGATAAAGGTTTTTTCATACTGAGCTACCCGGCAAAATTGTTAATTATTAATTTTATTACTAATTGACAATTCCCTGCCGTATATATATATCTATCTATCTATATATATATATATATATATATATATATATATATATATATATATATATATACATGTGTGTGTGTGTATACATACATATTGATTGATAGATATACATACATGTATATACATGTAACTCATCTATCATATATGTATTTGTATACATGCATTTATATACATATATGTAGATGTATGTATATATATATATATATATATATATATATATATATATATATATATATATATATATATATATATATATATATATATATATATATATATATATATATATATATATATATATATATATATATATATATAAATTCAATGAGAGTTAGAGGTTGTGAATCCAACCAACTAAGCGGTGGGACCTATCCGATATACTACTTGTAGAATACCCAATTATGCACAAATGTTGGTTATTGCGTGGCAATTACACTACTGAAAGTAATAAATGAGCGAGGGTAAAAAGTAGTTTTACCCTTAACTTATACGGCAATAAGAAAATGGATGGGATCAAAAGTTGGCATGCATCAACTCTTAGACATTTTATTATGTCAATTTATTTATTTTAAACAGTTATGAGAATATATATACATGTGTAAAGATTATGTTTTAAGCATATAAAAAGTACCAGTAATTTCTAGAATAGGGAAGAAAGAACGGTTTCTTAAAGCTATTTCTGCCAAGGAGTCACAGTGCCTCACATGTTATTTCCATCTTTTCAGTGTACTGTAGTGATCGGTAGATAAAACTATAGTACTTGGGTGTGTCTCTGGGCTTCATCAGAGTTTAGAAAGGAGTTTAAAAAGTTCAGAGGGCTAATTTATGTGTATATATATATATATATATATATATATATATATATATCGACATAATAAAATGTCCAACAGTTGATGCATATCACCTTTGGATCCCCTCCATTTTCTTATTGCCGTGTATATATATATATATATAGGTGGATCAGTGATGCTACCCGTGGAAGATTGCATCAATGGAACAGCTTTGAGAGAATGAGAGAGAGCAACGGCTCTACTCCCTGGAGCGAAGACGGGAGAGGTAATCAGTGATATGTGTGTGGATAATACTGGAGGGCTGGTACCAAACTTTGGAACTCTCAATTATACCAGACCTCGAATTGTACCTCACTCTACTCTTCCAAAAGTCTCACTTATCTCATTTGAGGCGAGAACCATTTACCGCAATAGCTTGAGATTCAAGGGCCCGCAGCTATTTAACGCCTTGGCAAAGCATATGAGGGGATCTCCATGGAGTGGAGAGAGATGTTTCAAGAAACAACTTGACCTATTGTCATCCAAGATCCCAGATGATCCAATATCAAGGCAGGGAACTCAAAAGAGGGCAAGCGGTATCGGACTCCCCACTTCACCTAAAGCTAATCACCATTTGCTTTGAGGAAGTAATAAAGCATTATGTATGTGTGTATGCATATATATATATATATATATATATATATATATATATATATATATATATATATATATATATATATATATACGTGCTTACATACATACCTAATGCTGTATTACTTCCTCAAATTAAGAGTTCTACAAAGAACGACAAAGAAAACGATATTTTGAAATGACCGAAATCTCTAGTCTTGAAATCAAACATTAATCCGTTTCATTTCTATACGGTCGATTCTTCTAGAATATGCCTTCTGCTGCTGAATACAAGCAACGTAGAGAAATATTAAGCGTGCGGATAGATTCGAGCTCAGCCCAATGATATCAACAGCCGATATCTTCAAAAGTAGCTTCGAGGTGTGTAGCAGCAGACCAGTTGTTTTGACTGAATCGAACTGTGATTCATTGTTAAATAACTGAAAGGAT
The DNA here is from genome assembly GCF_046866305.1 of Octopus bimaculoides. Classification (NCBI taxonomy): domain Eukaryota; kingdom Metazoa; phylum Mollusca; class Cephalopoda; order Octopoda; family Octopodidae; genus Octopus; species Octopus bimaculoides. Next base: position 14,501,473 of record NC_142930.1, on the reverse strand, counting down.
ATATGATTTAGATGCTATGAGTAAAAATCTAGTTAGGAGTCTCGTCTAGTTATTTTCTAAGAGAGTGGCGAGACAAAAGTTAATGTAGTTAATATAGATAGATGTGACTAAGAATTTAACTGTTATACCGGGGCTGGTGGGTATATAATTTATACAAGGCGGACGGTGTTGACGAACATGATGAAGCGATTCATCTATTTACGCGAAAGCGATGTGTTAATGATAAAGCTTTGTGAAATTTAGGCAACTGACTGAAAATTTTGTTTGCATCACGTCCAAGAAAAATGTAGACCTGATTCAGGTCCTTTAAGGTAAATACTTCTAACCCATTAACTTAAAAGCAGAAGTGCCCATAAAAGGATTAGAAATCGTGAGAGTATATAATTGAAGACAAAAACTACTCATCAAGACTTTTAAGAACTGGGCTAACTTTTTGGAACAAATTGAAGAGGGAGACGATGGGTGCGCATGGCTTGTGAAGCGCAACGACAAATATTTTAAATGCATATAATTAGTTAACGATAACCGATCTCCAAAGAACATTATTGTAGCCAGTTACATAGAGTCATATACAAAACTGAATGGATATATACTGAAACGTATATACATAAATACTTACGTACGTGTGTGTGTGTGTACTCACATAAATTTACAAATATATCATATAAAATATATTGATGTGATCGTTTGCATGCGCATGTGTGTGTGTGTGTGTGTGTGTGTTTATGCCTTAGTATATTTATTGATTTGATAGATGAAAAACATGAAAATTATCCAAAGAAGCAGATAACCACTTAGATATAATGAAGTCAACCGAAAACCGCAACTAGTTTCTAGTCTACTTCCAAAACCTGTCTCGGCACTAAACACTCTGCCAAACTTAACTGATAGTGATGTGATTCAAATTACATATCCATCTTTCAGCCAGTATTCCAGAAATATGCTGTAATTGAAGAGGTAATTGAAGAGGAATGTATGAGTGTTGAAAAAGAAATTACTTGTAATTTTTAAGTACTGTATTTTGTTAATATTGTATACCATATTTCCTTTATCTGTAAACCTATCAGGAAAAGTTGTCCGCCTTCTGTGCACACTATGCAATATCATTTCAGTACCTTGTTTTATTTTCCAAGTGTTGATGGTGAATTTTGTTTCATATGCTTCTTTTAATACGTTTTTGTTCTACCTCAGTTGTCAACATTTTTATTATTCCCAACGCATCTCTTATTATGGGCATTGCTTCTATTTTCTATCCCCATATTCAAGTTCGATCTCTATTTATAGCTTCTGATATTCGTATGAACTCAGAAGCTTTTTTGAAAATCACTTATTTTCACTGGAATCAGTAAATCAGGTAGGAGAAATGTCTATTCCATATGGGTTGAAATTCTAAATATATTATGCCTCTATGTGTACTTAATTCTGGGTAAGATTCTATTCTATTTTGGTTTTTCCTTTTGGATATTCTAAGGTGACTCCGTTTATAAAAATAGTCACAGCTTTCAGTCAACCATTTTTTCATCCAATGGGGATTTCTGCATTTTATCTATTGTCGAATTATTCCAGCTTGTCACCTCAGTTTTTCTTATACATACACACACACACACACACACACACACACACGCACACACACACACACATATATATGTTCATCCTCTAATTCCTTATGTACTTTGTACTTCTATATGTAAACCATGTTGGCAAAATAACATAGTCTGCCATGGACACCTGTGCTTTGGTTCTTTCTTTCTTTTTCTTTTCTTCCTCCCTTTGTCACTTTTGCTATGAATTAAATTAATGAATTCAACGGGATACACCGTCTGCAAGTAGTTGGGTTCAGCATATTATCCTCCATTTTCTAATTGTTACACAAATTTTGGGTAAAACCTCCACTTTTACCCGCTCCCATTGATTGCACCTAGTATAGCACTAGCGTAGCAATAATTGGGTACCCTCCCAGCAGTATACTGGATAGATACTATCCCTTAGTGGGTTGTACCCCCAACCCCTAACTCTCTCACGTTATATATATATATATATATATATATATATATTCTAAATCTTTGTTCCTATAGTTTATACCTCAAAGCATTTTTATTACCTGCACTCTGCTCTATATATCCTTATATTACTTAGGCGTATTATTTTGTCTTGTTCCTATTTTGTAGCTATTTGTATCATTTCTTTTCTTCTCATTCTTAACAAGATTTTCTGTAGTATTAGAATAAATATTTTGTAATAATTTTCCAGCTGAACATGATTTTTACATCATTATATTTCTGAGAAATAGTTGTTCAGGGTTAGCATTTGGGTGTGCATTTTGAATAGTTGCCTACATATTATTTATATATTCATATTTTGTATAGCTAATACACTCAACACCCAATTCAGAATATTTTAACTGCTATTAATACAGAAGCAGTTAGAATATTGATATTTATTATCTTATATTTGACATTCAGCTTTCTATTAACAACTATTAATCTAATGCATCTCTAATAGCACCTTTCAATCATTTTTTCTCCATTCATGTGTAATGTACTACATATAATTAATTAATTGCTAAGTAAATATCTTATTCATTATTTAACATGATATTTACAAGATTTTTTTTTTCTTCTGTACCATGCAACTTAGAAATATTTTTATAAGTGAATGTCATGTCTTTTTCTTTCTATTTCCTTTCTATTTCCTTTATACTACATGTAACTGTTTTTGTTTCATTATCTGATCTGTACGACTTTCTCTCGTACAGAGTGCAACGCGTTTAGCATAACCGCTTGCTATAAATGCAATTTTACACTCCTATTTTTTTGCACAATCCAAGGTGGAAAATGCTGTGAAAGCCTTCTATTTTAGAACACCTAGTTTATTACTAGCCCATGCTTGCTTATGACTTTTAAAGAATCACAGACAGAGAGTATTTCTAAAGCTTGGTTTTGTGGCGTCTTGTGTTATGTCTTTTTTAATGTTTATCGCTGACTATTTCTGAATTTCTAGAAAGAAGGCATTTACGTATTCTCATTGAATTATTGAAAAGGGTGTTGAAAGTTGACATTTTCTTTTCTAGAATCGTGTTAATGAATTACTGCTAATGATGCTTGACGTCATTATCAGCAACATTTTCCAAATTACGAAGCTGTTAAAGCAGTTAAAGCAAGTCTTATTGTCTGGTTGTGGTGGTGGTGGTGGTGGTGGTGGTGGTTTATATATGGACATAGTGGTGATACTTTGGTGGTGATCTTTGTAATGATTCTAGTGATGGTTATTAACATCACAGCATATGGACAATTTTGACTTGATTGCTCTTCTTTTGTTGTAAAATAGCAATGTTTGATATTATGACAATAGCAAAACACATTTTTAAAGGATTTGTTTCTAACTCTGAACAGATAACATCTCTAATCGAGAGCAAAATCTCATGCAACAACGAAACACAGTAAGACAGGTGAATAAACTTTCTGCCTCATCACCTGTGTTTTCCTTGTAAAACGTTGACACTTATATATATACATACTTATATGCATACCTATTTACATATACTTACTTATATACATATATACATACAAATATACACACACACATATATATATATATATATATATATATATATACATACATACATACATACGTACATACATACATTTATTTATCACTTCAACGTGGAATTATAGTGTTGTTTATGATAGTAATATACATTTTACATAATAAAATAATTATAAATTGTCCAGAATCAAAACATATAATGTTCAGGTAGCAATTAACTCCTGTAATAACTTTACTGTTTATTTTCATGTTATATAATTCATAATACCTGTTCATAATCCATGACAATCATTTTGATTCTCATGCTCGCACAAAATTAACTAACTTTAGAAAAATGGTCCGGCTGATACGAAATAGTTCTGAAACTGATATACATATTATTGATCAAGAAACAACGCAAGGCAAGTTTTAAACCGAATTTGAACTTAAAACGTGCGCATATGTATATAAGTAACGTAATTATATTTGAATATCCCTTATTTTTCCAGAGCTCCATTCTAATACAAAAGTTATAGGGGTGATTGGTACGAGAGTGATAAAGTGGTTTAAAAAGATGATCTTATTGATCTGATGCTTCTGTTACTCTTCATGACAACGACGATGAAAATGATTTACAATGATGATGATTAAGAACGGAGAAGAATCCCGTCGACGACGACGATAGGGAGGAATAAAATGGGGATTTGCAACTTTTCCTTTCAAATTTACATAAGGCAACTAATTCGAAGTCTACTGTTAATTTCAATTTTATAGGCGCTGCTATAGGTTTGATATCAAATTAAGCAACTAGAATCACAAACTAATGTCATCATATTGTTCCTATATATAATATAATTTTATTGGAATAAATGATGCGTAACCCGAAAATATTGAAAATTTCTAATGCAAAATCTGTCCGATCTATAACATAAATATATATATATATAAAAAAATACAGAAAATAAATTTGAAACTCAGAAAAGTTAGCCTAATGTGGACACATTTGAGAAGGCGTTTAAAGACAAACACAATAGACGAGATAAATTTCTTTCTATAATAATTTTTGTTAACATTATGAGAAAAATTAATACCGTATAGTTTTGAACGAATAATTCTACATTTTGCAGAAAAATTGTATTGATAAAATTGAGGAAGCAAATGAAAATGGAAAACAAATCATTCTTAAGAAAAAGATTTTAATAATGTCTATAAATTTTTCACAAGTCTGAATACTTTTAAAAAGCATCAGATTAGATTCTTATACGTTTTGCCCAAACTGTGAAAGAAGAAAAGGGAGAAAACATTTTGCATCAGACAATTACGGACAGACACAATAGAGTTACTACATTTTTATTCTCGTGTTCTTGTGTAACATTGTTTAGAATATTGTGTAGAAAGACTTATTGGAATAGCATAGACTAATGTTTTTACACCTGACATCATTAAAAAAATATATCGAAACAAACAATTTCAAACGGAAAAAACAACGTGAAAATATTCTAGTAGCAAATTTGTTACTTGTATAGAAAATTTGAAGAAACAGAAGATTAGATTATTTACGAGCTGTCCAGTTAAGTTCCTGGAAAAAATAATATAAAGATACACAAGAAAAGGAGAACTATTAGAGACGGATAAAAACAGAAGAGATAGATTTATTTCTTACAGAAAGATATTGATGAAAATGTTAGGAAAGAGAGCACGGAGTAGATATATGCAATCTAATTGGCACAAATGCCAGATCTTATACATCAAAATGAAAGGAAACATATCCTCAACCAATGAGATAGGCCAAAATTATATTATATAACCACTTCAGACATACTGAGTTTTTCTTTTTCTCTTCCCTTTACTTCAGTGTCTAACTACAAAGTGTGAATTTAATTATAAACTATCTAAACGGCGCTTAATAGTTTTCAGTTTCCAATTCAAACTATTCAAACTATCTTCTATTCGGATATTGATGCGCTTATCTTAGTTGTTCTATTGATTTTCACATCTGAGTACTAAGTAAGAACGGATTCGGGATAGGAAAATAAGATTAGGTGAACTTCATGCCTTTATCCTGAGATTAGCTCAGCTACAGAAATGAATTTGTCCCCAACTAAAATCGAAAGGTGTTAACGGACGTAACATATTGTGTCTAGTAATTGTCATATTCATTACAAGCTCAAAATATATCTTAAAGGTGAGAGAAAATAAAACAGTGGCATTTACATTTCTTATAGCATTTCAGAACTGAATCCAGAGTGCCGACTCATCTCTACAGAAATGTAACTTATACATCGTTTACCAATTATGATAGTATGTCGAGATTGTGGCTACCGAATTTAACTATTACTGTTGTAATTACCAAACATAAATTAACAGCTTTATTTCTCTGAAGGAGGCGCCAGTTGTGGTTAGAGACGTTTTCTCACATGTAAAAATCAATATATTTACGCTCCACATGCTTAAAAGTTGTTAGTACTGTGTATAATTAGAAATCATCTTTTAGGTGTATTACAAAGGTTAGATTAAGAAGTTTTCTTTCGAATGGCAAAGCAATGGTTTCCTTTTCTGCATCTGTTGTTTATGGGTCACTTTGTCAGCCTCCTATTTATCTGAACTTACACGGAAGGCCCAGTACAATCTATTTAACCTTTAGGAAAGAGAAATCATCTAGGTGAAATGATGTCATGGACCCATCATTCTACTATCGTTTCTTCCCAAATGTGCAATGTTTCGTATAGTTTTTATTTTGTTCTTAGATTACTGACAACGATTACCCTATGAAAGTTATTCAGGCATAACGTAAAGTTTTAGTAACAGTATATAGCACTAAGAATAGTAATCAACATTCTATTGAATTAGATGTCTGAGTATATAATATTTAATTTAAAAGATTAGTTGAAATTAAAGCTCTAAAGTATTAAGAAATTTTCAGTTCTTCAGCTTTCTATTACACCACATATTCCAAATTTCCCAGAAAACATGTTGGCAATTGCTTTATCTTCAAAAATGGGATGAGAAAAATGTTAGTTGAAATTGAAAAACTTGAAAAAGTATTAACATTTAAGTTCGATTTTTTGGAAGTCACGAGTGTCCCATAGCATAATTAGAAGGGTCGTTTAACTGCAAAAATATCTAAATGTTTATTTGTCTGGTAGTAACTTACTTGCAGAAACCCTCTTCTAGTAGTATATAAATAAAACTTTTATAGACTTTATACTTTTCCACAAGCGCTATTTTCTACCGTGTATGGTTAGACTTGGAATACTTCTTCTGGTACCCATCGCATTGATTAACGCCTTCCTGATATGGCCTTCCAAAATTATGCAACCGAAAGTCATCGTTTACTCTGCGATCAAACAGGTTGACAAGCAGTGACATGATCCATGGGTCGTCGTGTAAATCTTCTACAAATAGGATTGTCTGGGATCTGCTAAAATATGGTGAAATATAAAGAAGTGATTTTAAATACTCAAACGCAAGATAATCCTGATAATATAGCCTGGACAGGATAAGCTACCCATATTTTGCAGAAAAAAAATATTCGCGGCTAGCTAATGAGACTCGAACTCACACCTTCGTGATTACGCGTCGCGGTGCTCTAGACCGATTAAGCTAAAACGCCCACACCCCACATACTTCTGCAAATTTTAAGATGTATAGAAATCTCGTTTTATGAGACGCTATCATATGTTAAATTAAAATTACGATGAACATAAACAAACAAACGAAGTTTGCTTTTAGAAGTGCTGAGATGTCTTAGAAAGTTAAAGAAGTGATTTTAAATCCTCAAACGCAGGATAATGCTAATAATATAGCCTGAACAGGATAAGGCCGGTCTAGAGCACCGCGACGCGTAATCACGGAGGTGTGAATTCGAGTCTCATAGCTGGCTGCCAACACTTTTTTCTGCAAAATAGGGTTAGCTTCTTCTTCTTCGTCGTCGTCGTCGTCGTCTTCTTCTTCTTCTTCTTCTTCTTCTTCTTCTTCTTCTTCTTCATCATCATCATCTTCTTCTTCTTCTTCTTCTTCTTTTTCTTCCTTTTCTTCTTCTTCTTTTTCTTCTTCTTCTTCTTCTTCTTCTTCTTCGTCGTCGTCGTCGTCGTCTTCTTCTTCTTCTTCTTCTTCTTCTTCTTCTTCTTCTTCTTCTTCTTCATCATCATCATCTTCTTCTTCTCCTTCTTCTTCTTCTTCCTTTTCTTCTTCTTCTTCTTCTTCTTCTTCTTCTTCTTCTTCTTCTTCTTCTTCTTCTTCTTCTTCTGCAAGTAATTATAATAATGATAACAATAATGATGACGATAATCATTATATATAATGATTATGAATATATACATATATATATGCATATATACGTATATATTCATGAACACACACATTTATATATATTACACATACATAAATCAAACAGCAGTTAATTACTATGATGGGTTTTACATTACGGTAGAAGTTTTAACATGAATTAATAGTAAGCATTTGTTTTAGTCCCCAAAGAAATATAGAAATGAGCCTTTAATTGGAAGCTGGCCTTTCTAGAAAACCTAATAAATCATTGAAATGCTTGCATATCCCAAGAGTAGACAAAGTAATAGAAAGAAAAACAAAAACGACAATATTGTTCTGTGGATGAGTAAGAGAGATTTTAAGTTTAGTATCGAATATGTCCAGAAATTGTTAACAAGCCTAATATCCCGAACAATTTTTACACGAACTATCACCCAAGCAACTTTCATTGCAAAACATTCGTCATTATGCCCACCGAGGGTTAAATCTAATGATGAAAAAAGAGTATTTTCATATGATGAAAACTACTCTTAAAAGCAAGACTGAGGGGTTTCTATCTAGTAGTGTTAGCAGCTAAATCTCTCTCACATTCGAGTGAGCGTCTTAAAAGAAAGGACGTATTATGTAACGGAATCATACCAACACTGTTCCGGAAGTGCAGATATGTGTCTTAACTATATCATCTATTATAACGGTTGTTTCAGTTACGTGCGTGAGTGTGTGTGTGCGCGTGTATTTCAGTATAACTGTGTGTGCACATTACACTCTCTCTCACACACACATACACACGCATATACACACAGAAACACACACACACACACATACACACAAACACACACATATACATATATACTAAATCACATTTGATGAAGGTGGTGCCGGTTCTAAAGCTTCCTAATCATTTACTCGCTGTTGGCATGAGAGACAAGAGAGATTCCCAATATTTCCAAGGAATAGGGTTTTTTCCTAGGATTTCCTCGCTGATTTTAATATCCAAAACTGACATATAGTAGTGAAGAATATACACACTAACATACATGCACACCGCACACACACGTATACACTTATAACCACATGTGAATCGTTGGCCATTTTCTTCCTCCGTCTTCCTTTTTATTGGATTTTCCTCTGTTTCTGAAAGAGAGCGTTGCTCGAAGCGTTAAACCATCTTTCTTTCTATCCCTGAGTATCTATTAATACTTTTCATGTACCATGTCCTCACGTGGTTGTTTTTTTTTTGTATTTGTTCACCTTCATTTTTGGGATTTAATATATATATATATATATATTAATCTGTGTGTGCATGTATGTATGTATGTATACATCTACATAAAAAGAGGCATATATGCGTATCCTATATAGACTTGTCAACATGTATTTATTAGCACCAAAACATATTCAGCACATGAAGTGGACTACACATATATTATCAGAACTCGAAGCTTCTCACAAAGTAGTATTCGTGACCATTTTGTATTACAACATACTCACGGTTGTAGAATTAAATATTTTTCTTTTAACTTATAAAATGAAAACTTGTGTTCATCATGAAACATAATTTAGTGAAACCTGCTTTAAAAAGTTATAAGAATATCAACACGTGTATAAAAACCTTCTGAATATGAAGACTTGGGTTCTAAAGGCAAAATATATAGAATCTCCTACATGACGATTTGGCACTCCGTCGCGTACGACGTCGAGGGTTCCAGTTGGTCCGATCAACAGAACAGCCTCCTCGTGAAATTAACGTGCAAGTGGCTGAGCACTCCACAGACACGTGTACCCTTAACGTAGTTCTCGGGGATATTCAGCGTGAAACAGTGTGATAAGGTTGACCCTTTGAATTACAGGCATAACAGAAACAGGAAGTAAGAGTGAGAGAAAGTTGTGGTGAAAGAGTACAGCAGGGTTCGCCACCATCCCCTGCTGGAGCTTCGTGGAGCTTTAGGTGTTTTCGCTCAATAAACACTCACAACGCCTGGTCTGGGAATCGAAACCGCGATCCTATGACCGAGAGTCCGCTGCCCTAACCACTGGGCCATTGCGCCTCCATGCATACCGATTAGCAATATCTATTTTAACAAAGCATACATCTCACAACGTTTATAGAAGTGAGAAAACTGTTCAAACTTAATGTTTATTACAACTTAATATATTTGACCACTGCAGTAACACTGGAAATCTGCAAAACTAGAGTATATTAGAATAACTGAAGGAAGATATTCGGGATAATTATGAGCAAATAGACAACGATATAATCTAGGTTTCGAATCTAAATCAAAACTGTCGCCCTTGATGATGGTTTCTGATGAAAGAAGTTTATGTGTTTACCAGTGCCCAGGGTATTAAAGATACCGTCTATTTCATGGAGGATGTCAAAAGTATTTAACCAGATTGATCCTATCAATTTACGTAGTGTACACAAGCGAGACATCCTCAAAGCAGTGACCAGAATATATTCGACATTTTCAACCAAAAAGAGAATCTTAACCTGGAAGCTCGTCTTCTTAGAAACGGCAGGCAATTATCTATCAACACATAATTAATGATTCTCGAAGTATCGAAGAATTATACATCTAGTAGCCCATTCTCTGAAATAGCAAATAAGAACTGGAACGCAGTGTAATGTAATCCTCTATACAACCGTAACTGAAAAAAAGGAGAAGGTCAATATTGCAAAACTGTACATGTGGCTGATCGCACCTATACTATGACAGACTAGCATTAAGTCACCTGAAAACAGAAAGGACATATTCCACTATCTATTCTTGGAGACAATGTTTGAAAACATGAGAAGAGATCCATGGCTGGAACGCAATTGATAATATTTATACGCTGCCAGGGTTTTCTTGAGCTAAGCAGTCCCAGTAAACTATCATACTTAAGTGTTATATACAATAATTTTGTTAATTTGGTGGCAGTGCATCATAACAGCTTATCCAATTTCTAGCAAATAGAAACAAGTCGCCAAAGAATCAAATGCAGTGATCCTGTCAGAAAAGTAGCATTTAATATTTCTACTAGCTCGAAGAATTTATTCAAATTTAAGAACTGGTTGAATTTAAGAACAGCTTGAACATGTCTTAATTAGAAAGGACGTAGTTGTTTAAGAATTGAATATATTTGCCACCAACAGCGCATGTGACCAGTGACGGACTGGCCATTTTGCCAGCTTTCCTGATGCAAGTGGGCCCTTGTGCCATTAGAATCCATATATGAGGGCCCATACCCTGAAGTTTGAGAAATTTTTATTCACTCCTGGAAGAATGCATTAATTATTTCAGCCTGGATGTTTGTAGACAGTTACAAAGAATACTTTTAACAAAAAAGAAAAAAATTAACGGATAGCATTGTAGTTGCGGGTGAGCCCTCTTAGTCTCCTGGCAACCAATATTTTTAGACCCAGTCCACCACTGCATGTGACAGTATACGAGACCCCTACATTTTAAAAATAACGAGACTTTGTTTCAATCGGCTGGTAACAGTATAGATTACACCGATTAAAAATAACTATTTTCTTCAATTACAATATTGGAGGCTTTAAGTTTTATTGATCTCGGAGTTATGAATATCTTAATCACTGTTGCTGGGTTTCAAACGACAATCGAAAATTCAGAGAAACACTTGACAATTTATCCAGTTTCTGATCGGGTGTTCGCACTAATAGATGGTTTGTCATTGACATCTAAACTCTTCAATGACGTGAGATAAATTAAGTGTCAGGATTAATGGCCTAACACAAAGATTGCTGATGCAGAGAAACAGACACATTCATTTGACGTTCAATCGAACTTTTCACATAACAGCTATATGTGGCTCTGTGCGTACAACATTGAATTTATTTGCTATATATGTACGTATTCGTATGCATAGGTGTGAACGTATGTTAAGACAGATTCGGTAGTTATACTAAATCGTAACACTTGGCGAAGTACATTAAGAATTTCAGTATTAACGTTTGCGCTAGGTAATCTTGACTACACTATCCCCAAGACACAATGAAATTTTGACGGCTATAAACAGATATATATTGGCACACAGATGCATACACAACGTATATATATACTTGTATCCAAACATAGATAGGGACAAACAGACACAGAGACAGATAGAGAGATTGCTAGATAAACAGAGACATCACACACACATATGTATACACATATACATGTATACACGCAAGCATGCATGCATACATAAATAAATGAATGAATACATACATACATACATACATACATACATACATACATACATACATACATACATGAGTACATTTTCACTTCAGACTGATTTTGAACTTGTCTGTGGATGAGCAGAAAATTTAACGCATCACCAAATTGATGTCTGAATACTAATATGTTACACAATGGTTTCTTCGTGTGGTCGTCAAAAGAGAATCATTATTTTGCTGAACCATATATTTGAATTGATTAGTTTACTGTTCACATAGTTTGTACCTAGACACATCCTGTGTCATAGAAGTATAGGAACTGAGGTTACAGAGAACGTTCACTTATAACATAACTTCAGTTAAAAGCCATATTTATTGGGAAATCTACATCTCTTAACGCAGGGAGAGATAAATCGATATTTATATTTGAAAGACTCACGAAGGCCATATTCCGAATTCCTGCATTGAAGAGAAGTTTACTGTACAAATTAGTAGATATTGCAAGACCCCATATTGCTACAATGGTCATATCATTGTAACAGAGACACATTGAATCCAATAACCAGAGACCCTCAAGTGTTTACCTGACTACATAAAGAAAACACAAGTATTAAAATGGGTTTCTCTTCCAGAAACATTGATTGAAAATTTGGTGCAATTCTATTGGAAAACCAATTATACACGGTTTATTCATGTCTACACCAACAACCTTGTGGTGATCTGATAAGCTAGCTTTCTTTATTTGCATTGATTTCTGGATACAGAATTATATTGTATAACGCCGAACATATATATTAATGCTAAAACGTAGCCATAATTTCTTCTATATCGAAATAGATATTACATGAAGAAAGTTGCGAAACGGCTGTAATCTTAATGCTGTCACGTAGTTAAATATATATTCACCATCCATACCTACTGATTTTTTTGGTTTATGTACTCCTCGTGAATTTATTCATCGAACGGATTTCAGTAAAACATGAACACTCTACATCACATTTCTCTGTATTAAATTACTATGTGATGTGCTTTATTCAGGACCAACAACATTGGATAAATAAAGAAATCATACATTAACAATTCAATAATACTGTGTCTAAACGTTTCAGACAAGAGTATTTATCAGAATAGAGGAATTGACCTTGGAAAGATTGAAAAAGAAATATAGACAGTGAAACTGGTAGGAGTGTTCAACTAAAGGGAGGAATTTAGAAGGATGGAGGGGTGGCAGGTAGTGTTGGTGTAAATATGAGTCGAACTATATTTCAATAGGGTGTCATGAAGAAAAGTGAGTGTGTTAGTGTGTGTGTGTGTGTGTGTGTGTGTGTTTGTTTGTATGCATGTACACACACACACATATATATATATATATACATATATATATATATATATATATATATATATATATATATATATATATATATATATATATATATATATATATATATATATATATATATATGCATATGGTCTGCCATTAAGTCACGCCACTATTCATCAAACCCTTTTTACTTCATCTAACATTGT
>NC_142930.1:14470484-14482984 GCF_046866305.1 Octopus bimaculoides | reverse complement strand
CTCAAAGACAATTCAAAAATATTTGTTATATACTTCTCTATTACAAGGGCGGTTTAAGTTAAGTAAATCGTCGTTACTCAATTGGATCAAATCTTGGTTGCATGCATAATAATCAAAATGATTCAAGTAACATGGTTTGTCTATATAAATATAGGCAAAGATGACGATACAAATTGAAAATGTTAATTATCACGGCAAGCCCAAAGGCGGCCCTCACAACTTTAGAGAAAGCAATTTACGTAAATCAACATGCATCAACAAGTTCAGCTATCATCTCAATCTGAGCTTAATAAGCTAATTTAGTATTAATGTATTATTTTGCATAGAAATTAAGTCCCGATTATTTTACTGAGAGTGAAATTTCCATTTATATGTCTGCGTGTGTGTGTGTGTGTGCGTGCATGTGTAGGTGTGTATACGTGTGTATCTGTGTGTTTATACATATATGTGAATATATGCCTTTATGTATATACTCATTCATATCGATACATATGTATACTGATATACATATACACATACATATGTATCTATGTACATATGTATATATATATATATATATATATATATATATATATATATATATATACATACATACACACACACGCGCGCACGCACACACACACACACACACACATACACACACATATATATATATATATATATATATATAAAACCCGGTCCATCACTTCTGTGGGAGCAGACTGGGCTCTTTTTTTTATGAGGTCGTGGTTGGGCCAACCAGTATAGGAGGATAAAACTCCGAATTCAAATTGATCTACCACTGCTGGCTTGCAGTCTCCTTTTGAGGAAAAGCCAAGGAGAGGATACTCTGATATAAAACCTGCAGTCAACTTAGTACTAGTCATCTTGCCCTCGCTTGTCACTGGATTATTCTATCTTGACCTAGAGAGTGGCAAATGTGTTGTACAAGCGTTTGTCACTAAAATCCAATGAAGTACAGATGTCCCCAACAAGACAAAACACTGTCAAATCACAGTCATCTTAATATGAGCCGAGACAAAATTAGGGAAAAGGAAGAGAGAGAGAGAGGAGGAGGAAGGATGGATGGGGGGGAGGAAGGAAGAAGGAATGAGAAGGGCAAGAGAGGAGAAGAAGAAAGAAGAAAGGAGGAGAGAAAATTCCTGTGGCGATGGAGGAGTGGCGACGTATGCAGACTTGACCGGTTGGAAGCATACAGTTACAAATCTGCACATAAGGCGGCAGGGTTTTTATCTTAACATCAATAGCATGTCTTCATGGACAGGGGCTGTTTTCGGTGGAGAATCCTGTGTCTGAGCAGCCCTTTTAAGGAGAACACTGCTCACCTGGATATATTGGGAAGGTGCTAGAAAAGGTGCATTAAAAATTGTCTGTCCGCACTCTGCTGGTTAGTTTACTGCGGCTAACGGTGGTTCAATATAGCAGGAACGAACGAAGAAATATAAGCAATAATAAAAAGTATGCGAGGAAAAAGGTTTTACTTAATTTGGCATGCTGGAATGTGAGAACTCTCTTGGATCGAGCGGTTAGGCCTGAAAGAAGAACAGCTCTAGTAACTAAGGAGCTGAGACGTCTTAATGTTGATATTGCAGCTCTATCTGAAACAAGATGTTCAGGTGAAGATCATCTTGTTGAAAGAGCAACCGGCTTCACAGTGTTCTGGGTTGGGAGGCCAAAGGGAGAGAAAAGGGAGGGTGGTGTTGGGTTTGCAATTAGAAGTAATTTACTGAAAGACCTAGAACAACCACAAAGTATAAATGACCGTATGATAAAACTCCGGATCCCTCTCTCTTGTGGACGCTTTGTGACAGGTTTCTCCATCTATGCTCCCACACTCTCAGCAAATGAAGAAAATATCCATGCATTCTATGAGGAACTTAGAAGTAGTATCTTCTCAGTCCCTCTGAATGAGAAGTTGGTTGTGCTCGGCGACTTCAATGCACGTGTTGGCAGGGACAATAGTGTTTGGAATGTACTTGGGCGGTATGGAATAGGTAAGGTGAACAAAAATGGTTTACACCTGCTACAAATGTGCTCTGAACTAGGGTTGGCTGTTGGGAACACATTTTTTCACCATAAGCTGAAACATAAAGTCACCTGGATACATCCAAGATCAAAGCAAGGTCACATGATTGACCTTGTATTAACTCGGAAATCTGACCTACAGGATTTGTGTAGTTTCACAGTATTGCGAGGAGCTGATTGCGATACTGATCACAAAATGGTTAGGGCTAAGTTCAAATTCAGGGTTCGTACAAGAAAGCGCAGTGCAGGTGTGAGAGTCCCCCTAAAAAGTGATGTAGGACAAGTTAAACAGCCACAGGTCTCACAGCTATTTCGGGATAAATGCAGTAATATTTATTTTGAACGTTCATGGCAATCTTTTCGAGAAGGATTATATTAGGCTGGAGTGGATGTGCTGGGTTTTAAGCGGAGACAACATAGAGATTGGTTTGACTTCAATGATGCAATGGTAAATGAGCTACTGGCAACAAAGAGGTCTACTTATGAAAAACTTCTTAACCCAAACATTAAGGGCAAAGAAAAACTAGAAAAGGTATACAGAGCGCAGAAAGCAGAACTGCAAAAGGAATTAAGGAGGCTCAAAGATACCTGTTGGGGTACTTTGTGTGAGGAAATACAGGCATCTTATGAAAGGAAAGACATTAAAAACTTGTACGGCTTATTGCGACAAGCTTTTGGACCGCAGTATGTTCCCTTGAAATCAAAAGACAGAAATGAGGTTATTAAGGATCCTCCTGGAATAATGAGCAGATGGAGGGAGCATTTTGCCGAACTTTTCCATAATCCATCTGTTGTGAACATGGATGTCATAAATAATATCCCCCAAAGAGTGATAATGCAACACATGGACGATGCGCCTTCCATTGAAGAAGTAAAACTGGCAATACGGAAACTGAGATCCAACAAAGCTCCTGGGCTGGATGGTATTCCAGCTGAAATTCTGAAAGCAGGTGGGGATCACATCTCCTCCGAAATTCATAGCCTGTTGTGTCAAGTTTGGACTGAGTCCTCTGTGCCACAGGAATGGATAAACGGCATTCTAATCCCTATATACAAAGGTAAGGGACCCAAATCAGTGTGTGGTAATTCCAGAGGAATAACTCTCCTGGCACATACTGGGAAGATACTTTCGAGGATCATGTTAGAACGTCTCGTGGAGAATGTGTGTCCACATGTGATTCCTGAGGAACAGTGTGGTTTCAGACCCGAGCGGGGAACGATGGACATGATATTTTCTGCAAGGCAGGTTCAGGAGAAATGTTTAGAGGAACAAATGCCACTATACCAGGTTTTTATAGATCTAACTAAGGCATTTGACGCGGTAAACAGGGACGCACTGAGGATTGTTTTGTGCAAACTTGGTTGCCCGACACATTTTGTGAGCCTCTTCGAGAAATTGCACAGCAACATGAAAGCTCAGGTAATTTTTAATGTTAATCTATCTGATGAATTTTGAATGGACAACGGTGTAAAACAGGGAGATATTCCTGCCCCTACACTTTTCTCTATATATTTTGCCACGTTGCTTTGGTATGCATTTGAGGATTGTAACGGGAATTAGAATCAGATTCCGGACATCTGGTAGCATATTTAATCTGACCAGGTTTAAATGTAAGGCAAAGGTTTTCAGAGTACTTGTCAGAGAATTGCTCTCTGCTAATGATGCTGACTTGCTGGCACATACAGAGGAAGATATGCAACATTTAATGGATAGATTTTCCACTGCATGTACATATTTTGGACTCACAGTAAGTCTGAGAAAAACCAAGGTAATGTTTACCCCCACACTTGGACAAATATACACTGAACCAAACATCTTCGTGAATGGAACAAGACTAGAAGTCATTGACACCTTCGTTTACCTTGGAACCACACTGTCAAGGGATGGTGGTCTTGATGCAGAAATATACCATCGAATAGCGAAGGGAAGTGCTGCATTTGGAAAGCTTGAAAAGTGAGTATGGGTTGATAGAGATATCTCCCTGCAGACAAAAATCAGCATCTACAAAGCGTGTGTATTGACTGCACTTCTTTATTCGGGCGAAACATGGACCACCTACAAGCGTCATGTAAAGATGCTAGAAAGGTTTCATCAAAAGTGCCTAAGACGCATCCTAGGAGTAAAATGGAAGAGTTTCGTAGCAGATACAGAGGTTTTGCGCAGGGCGCACTGTAGCTCAATTGAAAAACATTATCCTGGCCCAAATGAGATGGACTGGGTATGTAATTAGAATGAAGGATGATCGTTTGCCGAAGCGCTTATTTTATGGTGAGCTCAGCTCTGATGAGCGACCGCGGCAGAAACCGAGAAAGAGGTATAAAGATTGCATTAAACAAAACCTAAAAAAACTAGATATGTATGAAAGTGATTGGGAAGGAGATGTTCTGGATCGAAGCAAGTGGAGAGCTGTTGTCAGGACGAGCTGTGATGTCTGGGAGGAAAAGATGCTTCAGCAACTTGAGCTTAAGCGGGCCTGTCGAAAGGGAAAAATTGTAATCAGTGGAGAGTATAGGATGTGTACTGTGTGTGATCGCGTTCTTCTGTCAAAAGCAGGATATGTGAATCACATGAAAACACGTGAGGGTAGAAATTCCAGACACCCTAAAAACCAACCGCTTTCTGCGACCTGTGGCATATGTCATAAGGTTTGTAAAACAATACCCGGACTTAAGAGACATATGCTGGTTCACAGAGGCGTTTCCTTAGAATCAGATACCAGCGAGCAAGGATCAAGAGGCTTGAATATTTGTCATCTGTGCTGTAGACCTTGTCGCTCAGCAGCCGGACTTCAAAGTCACTTGAGGGCTCACCAACGGAGTGATTGTACTGCGTGATGATATGTGTGGATTGTTGATGGGATGGCTATTGTCTGTCAAGATGGAGCGGTCGTCATATATATACATGTATATATATATATATATGTGTGTGTGTGTGTAAAGTGTTAGCTGTGATGTACAGAATTAAATATTGAATATATATATATACATATATACATATATATATATAGAATTTCTAACCATTTCTCGTGCTTTAGAGATAGGAAGAAAATGGTTAGCACTAGTCTTAGCAAATACATCTGGGATCTTAAGGAAGGTAATAAACAGTATTCGTTAGAATGGTCTATAATAGCTAGATCAATGCCATATGAGAGAGGAAGAAAGTATTGCTCGCTCTGTACAGTAGAACTATGCCACATACTCTTCTCTAAGGATAAATTGATCAATAAAGTAAAGAATAATGCTCTGAAATGTACGCATATCATAAGAAGTACGTTTCGTTGGTATAAATGATCTTAAGATGTGATGAAGTACAACATGATGTATCATGTATGTTTGTGTATGTGCAATTATGCATATATGGATGAGTTCATATAAGTGTGTGTTTGTGTATATATGAAAGATATGCATATATATATATATATATATATATATATATATATATATGTGTGTAAGTGTATGTGTGTGTATATATATATATATATATATATATATATATATATATATATATATATATATATATGTATGTATATATGTATGTATATGTACATGTATGTATATGTGTATGTATACGTATGTATGTTGTATTTGTGTGTATATGTGTTTGTGTGTGTATATATATATATATATATATATATATATATATATATATATATATATATATATATATATATATATATATATATGTATATGTGTGTATGTATGTGTATGTATGTATATATGGATAAATATACGGGTAAAGTGTATGTATGCATATGCATACGGGTAAACGAAATAAACAAATAAATTAATCTAGTGGAAATTCACAGGAGAGCAATAAAAATAGACAATTAAGGAGTTATCTCCCCTATAATAACAGAAAGATGAACTATAACGGAATTTTAATAATTTAATGATCGTAATGTATGTTTTTTCGTGTTTTGTTCCGATGGTAACCATTCCTGAAGAAGTGCAAAATGTCAAAATCCAATGGACCAGTCACTGGATAAGTTTGGCACAGAAATGTTAACATAGAGTGGTGAATAAATCGATATATCGAGTTTGAAGTCTCTGTCTCTTTTGAATATGAAAATTTAAAAGTTGAAAACCTTGTAATATATATATATATATATATATATATATATATATATATATATATATACATCTGTATACATCTGTATATCTGTATTATGTACTTTTATATGTATTTGCATATTATCCGAAGAAATAGGGCACTGGGTGTTTGGACTGATTACAAATTATTTCGCATATAAAGTGTAAGCCGTGACTTCCTCTTTTAAATGTCTTAAGCTGTTTCAGTCAGTAGAAAGAACTAAGTAAAAGCGCTTGCTAATTAAATGAAAACCGTAAGTTTTGTTGTTTACTCAGTTATACGAAGAGAAATGATGCTTGAATCACGGTGGTTATTGTAAAACAACGTCAAATGCGTGTCTATTGAAATTTGAGATGCAGCTATATTTTCGGTTTGCCATATACAAATAGATAGATAGAGAGAGAGAGAGAGGAAGAGAGATGATTGAGTTTATGGTGAGAACATGAGAAAGGCCTGTACTTAACACTGCAATAAATGTTTTTTTGTTTTAAACAGGTTTTCTTGGGAGTCTACGTATCATGGATTGCCGCTCCGCGTTCCGTTAACTCCAATTTCAAGAAAACTGAAGAAATATTTGAATATGATAGCCTGCATATAGTGTATGGATATTGTGTTGCATAGATTATCTTAATGTTTTACAATATAACTTGTATTTAGAATACAGATATGTAGAAAAACCGCTAGTTAAAACAAAAAAAAAAACTTGCTGTATAAACAAATATATAAAATAATGAAAATGGAAAATTTTGAAATGTGATTATGTAAAAGAAATAAAACATTTAATTAAACACGATAAAAAGGAAAAATCGCCAGGAAATTAGAAATAATGAAAACAAATATTACGATTTTGTCGTGGAGATAGAATTTGTTTTTAATACTTCCTTGATATGTATATGGAAGAGTGTTTCTGGAATCATCTAATTTACTTTAAATGTGATCGTACTGATTTCTCGTCCTTCAATGTATTTATATTGCTTTTATTTTACCGAGATGATAAAATCAATAGATGGATTGATATAAATGACTTCCTGATCTTTATTTATTTCAGGGAAAGTTATACAAATCTAGGTCTACTACTTTTGTTTATGTGTACTTTAACATAACAGATTAATGCTTATAAGGACAACTGCCTAGCGACAATATTTCGGCAGAGATGTAACAGGTTTAAGAAGAGAAATAATTATTCATGTTTACAAATTAAAATACAGGGTGTCCACAAAGTCTGGGTGCATGGAGTAAATAAAATCATAACATAAGCATTTAAATATAAGAAATAATAATTTCTTAAAGTATGTGTTAATCCCCATGTGTGTACATGGAGTAAATAAAATCATAACGTAAACAATTAAATGTAAGAAATAATAATTTCTTAAAGTAAGTGTTAATCCACATGTACCCAGACTTTGTGGACACCCTGTAGTTTGGACAACTAGCAAACATAACTACTTGGGTGAAGAGAAACTGGAGTACAAAAAGCAAAAGTATTACTACATATTTAGCTAATCTTAATCAAATTTTTGTTGAAAATATATAATAAATATAGTAATCCCTGTAAATCTTAGGCTATATTTCAAATTAACATTTGAATCTCCTCACAAAATATTTCGGCTAGTGTATTGCATTCATCTGAAAGACGACCATTGGTCAGAACTTCAATATAGCATTGATGAAGTGTAGCGAATTTCTCAGTTCCTAGTTATCTGAAGTTATATGAACTAGTGCCGAAGTTTTGTAAACACTATTACATGTGCTTTAGTTTGAGTCATAAGGTATTTGCGTTTATACAACGCTCCATGGATTTTGGAGAATTGTATAAATATATTGAGTTCTTGTTTCAAATGATTTGAAAAGTATTATTTACGCGTTCTTAATCTTTGTTTTTTTTTGTTTTGTTTTTTTCAGGCTGAAAAGATCTGCTCCAAAAATACCGTGTGCATTGCTCACCGTGCATTAATATCCTTTGCTCTAAACTCCATTATATCGTTACCATAAACAAAGAAAACAGATGAACCGTTGTCAAATATAAAACCAACACGATTTTCTTGTCCTTATTATTATCATAATAATAATAATCATCATCATCACCATCATCATCATCAACATCACCATCATCATCATCATCATCATCATCAATATTATTATTATTATTATTATTATTATTATTATTATTATTATTATTATTATTATTATTATCATCGTCATCATGTATCCTTCATTATTCTGCCTACTTCCATTTTATACTTCTCATTTATCGCATCATATAGTGCAATTTAAGTAGGCGACCGAGCTTGGCTCGCTATCATTGGTAGAGAGTATCTGGGTTAGCCAAAGAACATAAACTCTCTGTATCTCTGTCTGTCTCTCTCTCTCTCTCTCTCTCTCTCTCTCTCTCTCTCTCTCTCTCTCTCTCTCTCTCTCTCTCTCTCTCTCCCTCTCTATCTATCTATATATCTATCTATGTTTGAGAGTACTTGTGAATCGAACAATAATGGGACCGATCTTGAGAGTAATTTTCATTCGGAAGAGAACACGGGCTGTATCTATCTATTTATCGAAGGTCTGCCCGAAGACGTACCGAAAGTGTTGTGGTCTGTAAAGTGTATCTCTTACGCAATATTCATTGATTATTCGAAGTTATGCATGTATGTATAATAACAAAACAGAGAATAGCTATTTATTCGCAGCTATACTCAGTTTCTCGTTCAGACATCAGATATAATTTATGAACCTTCAAATGAACTACAATCTGTCCACAGATATCGTCATATTTTGTCTCGTTCTCATTATGCACACCCGCGTGTTTTGGGTGTGTGTGTTTTGTGTGTGTGTGTTTTGCGCGCGCGCGTGTGTGTTTTGTGTGGGAGGTATAAGAAAGGGAAAGGGAGAATGTAAGGTCTAGCAAACGACACAGATAGATAAATAGAGAGGTAAATACGTGCACATGCGTGGCACAAGATGTATAATTCTATCTTCCTCGAAAATAAGTGTGCTTCTTCGTTTTATAAAACGTGTTTAATTTATAAAACGTGTTTAATTATATCATAAAAATACTCATTCCTTTTTTTTAGTTTGTTTGAAATGCATCACTGTTATCAAAATATGTTCAAATATAAAGGTCTGAAATTAGTCTTGATGTTCTTGGAACAGAATGCAAATAAAAAAAAATGTATTCAAAATATATTCAATTGACCTGATGGTATTTCAAGCAAAATGCTAATCGTAATACTTTAGAGACAATTGTGTTATTATCTTTCTTTTTACATTTATTCCTTTCGCTGTTGTCTATTATTTAATATAACGAGAAGTGATTCAAAGCTTCTCTTTGTACGTTGACAGAATTTTGCATTTATTTTTTTCCATTTCTTTTTGTTCCATTTCTTTGCTAATGCCAGAGGAGATTCAAAAGTTAGTGAATTGGGGATTGGTGTTGCTAATTATTTTCCTGGCTCCAGTTTTCGACGCACGTGTGTAGGGCACCACACTATGTCTAGTGTCGATTGAAAGAATAATGTCAGACCAAGTTTAAATTTGTGATTATGTAGATTTAATACAAATCATCAATTATGAAAGCGGAGTTGAAAGCAAAGGCAACAAGTGAAAATAGAAACAAACAAAACAATACAAATAGCAATGACACAGAAGCAATTATCTAAGTTTTCGTCAAAACAGGAAACGAATGTAAGTAAAATATATACTATATATAAAAATAAACGAGACATGAAACGGATGATATGAACACAAAACAAAACAAAACAAAAAATAATTGTCATGTGGACATTGTTTTAGCATATATGTGCGCATGCATGTGTTTGTGTGTTTGTGTGTGTGTGTGTATTCATGTGTGTATGTATGCAAGCTTGTACGTATGTGTTTGCGCTTGCCTGTGTCCGCCTGCTTGTGTGTGTGTGTATGTGTGTGTGTGTGTGTGTGTCTGTGTGTGTGTGTGTGTGTGTGTGTATGTGTGCGTGTGTGTGCGTGTAGATCAACAACATATGTTTCGATATTTATTAGTTTCCGTTGTACTGTGTTGTACTTTTGTACATAAATTTTAGCTTTGATTAGTACTAATAAAGCAGAATTATAGCGCTCAATTAACTGTTCGACTTTTCTACTTCTGTATTACAGATTTAAGAAATGCTGCAACTATATCATTTATGTTTTCATAGATGAGGATTAACCGTATATTTCAACATGCAGTTTCTTTGTCGCATACTGTATTCTTTGGCGAAGTCAACATGATGCTTTTTTACTTTTTTCTATCATTGCCCTATCTTTTCTTTCATGGCTGCAGATTCGGATGCTGATGTCGAAGTAATAGAGTAACATGAACTAAATCGGAATACCAGATTTATTGTTGTTCTGTAAAGTTACTGTTGTTCTGGATCAACTGGTTATTAACGTAAATACTAATTTGGTATGTATGTCTTTGTTTTGTCTGAAGTGTGTTTTTCGTGTGACGTGCGTTATATCAATAATATTCGTGGAATGTATATTATTATTGCACTATATAATAAAGTCATTGGTTTCTTTGGCGAGTGATTATATACGAGGTAGAAAGGACAGTCAAAGTTGCAACATGCTGCTGCAGCAAATTAGCTTTGTCATATGTCAAGGTGACTATTGTTTATGGATATTTTTCCTCCGTTAGGTGCAGTGTATGCAGTATTTATAAATGGTATATGTGCTATTGTATTTTCTATGGAATACCGTTGTAGTATGTTGCGGAAGAAACAGAGGTCATGGAACTCAAATTGTCAAATAATGCATGTGGCCCAATGGTTAGGGCACTAGGGTCACGATCATAAGGTTATCGATTCTAAGCCGAAAGTGGGTAGTACGTGGTATCCCTGAACAGGGCATTTAACTTTATGTTGCTTCACTCTACTCAGCTGAAATGAGAACCACTCGACTATCATGTAACTGTATCCCACTTCAACAAGAAGTCCGAATATGATACATGTCAACATGCCATACTTGTTTGCATGTGTGAGTGACAGGACGCAGGACACTGAGAATTCTGGAAAGAATGAAGAAAGTTATCAGGGAAGAAATTTGACCCATATAATCACAAGAGACTGGATTCTAGTAAAAGCACCCTCTGATGAATAGTTAATATTAAACTGATGGCGGATAAAATCAAACGCATAAGGACAGAAGCAGTCATTACGACGAGGTTCCACCCAGTTTGTATCTATCAAATTTTTGCTTGCAAATTTAAACCTCCACAAGACTCATATAACCTCCACAGTTGGATTGAATTAAAATCACGTTGCTCGTTCCTGTGTCAATAATTTAGGACTGATCTAATATATATGGTATACACGTGTATTGTGGATTCTTTTTGTTAGCTATAACGCACGTGCGTGGAACACACAATTTCTCTTGTTTTAGAAGAGATACCATTGCGATAAGACTTATCGCATGTATTGTAAATGTTGAACCAGAAGAAGCACGTTGCATTTCCAGGTACGTTTGCTTCCATTTGTTGATAAGAAATGTGTGTGTGTGTGTGTGTGTGTGTGTGTGTGTGTGTATGTATATATGTGTGGGGTGTATTTGAGTATTTATAGAAATATACATACACACACACACACACACACACACACACACACACACACTTCTTCCTCGTTGTTAATGGCATTTTAAACACTCCATCCATGACTTCTCTCAGAAGGCCTATCAATCCCGCAGTAGATCTATAGTGTTTGAAGCATAGATTACAGACAAAAGTTGTAACTCACTGCAAGTTTCCATGTTACCACTTTTTCGTATATATATAGGTATGTATGTATGTATGTATGTATATATATTAATGTGTTCAGTGTGTCCAGAACTATATAATGGTCAAACTAAAAACAGACTACTCCAGGGGATGATGGTACATAGATCCCAGATTAAAATACGGGAATACAGAAAAATAGGATTAAGCCAGCACATCAATATTTGCGCAACTAATGAACAAACCAGCTTTAGAATTTTTCCCCTCTATAAATTCATGGAAAATGCAGACTATAATCTGCGCATTAGCGAAGATGCACATTTTATCGCAAAATATAGAACTCTTTTGAATGCTTCTACCACAGATGAAACTATTACAAGAATTTAGAACAATTCCAACCACTACTGCTACGATCACAACGGGTCACTTTTAGGTCATTTGACCATTAAAGAAAATTCCACGAACAATCTAGTGTCACACCACTCTGGTGTTTTTCTTTTCTTTCCCCTTCTTCCCGTTCTTTCCCTATTCTTACTTCTCTTCTTCTTCTTCTTCTTCTTCTTCTTCTTCTTCTTCTTCTTCTTCTTCTTCTTCTTCTTCTTCTTCTTCTTCTTCTTCTTCTTCTTCTTTTTCTTCTCCTTTTCTTCTTTTTCTTCTTCTTCTGTT
>NC_142930.1:14452984-14465484 GCF_046866305.1 Octopus bimaculoides | reverse complement strand
GAGTAAGTACCAAGCTTAAAAGATAATAAATACTGGCGTTGATTCATTCAACTGAAAATTCTTTAAAGCGGTGCTCCATCATGGTTGTAGTTTAATGGCTGATACAAATAAAAGATAAAAGTTTATTTCACATCAGCTGGTTGATAATGCTTATGTAGTGATCAGGCAAGAGTAAATATGATGCTTTTATAAAATTCAAATTCTCGGTTTTTATTTCAAGCCTTAAAACGCTGCGATTACTTTAGTAGATTTACTTTGTCACCCTCAACTTAAATACTAAAATCATAAATGAGTTGTTTTCACTTTATTTAAGCACGATGATATACATTGATTAGCATTTTATCTCCCAGACCGATGTGGTTGAGAAGTAAGCTCCTTACCACACAGCCACGCTTGATAAGAAAGAAATATGAAGTTAATTGTTTAATTATCTTCCCTATTTGTCTATATAATATTTATTTAATTTGCTAATTATATATTACATCAAAGAATGGCATCAACAGATAACTTCATCAGACATCATGGCGTAAGGAAATTGCGCATTGATCTGCATAGTGATAAACACACGCACACATAACTAGATTCACGCGCGTGTATGTGTATGTGTGTGTGTATATATACGTACATATATATATATATATATATACGTACATATATATATATATATAAAAGCAACAGTAACATCAGCCACACTTAAGTGGCAATATACTACACTTTATCGTGCAGTTACTGTTAATACTTCATTTAGAGAATTAACATATATATATATATATATATATATATATATATATATATATATATATATATATATATATATATATATATATATATATATATATATATATATATATATATATATATATATATATATATATATATATATATATATACACATATATATATATACATGTCTATATGTATGTATGTTTATTTGCGTGCGTGTATATGTATACATATACCCGAACACATATATTCTTCTCAGACACTATCTACTTCAGTGAAGGTTGAACACAGCGTATATTTGAGAAATGCGGGGGAGTAAGAAGTAATGTAAGGAGACACGACTACTTCAGAATCCATGGATGTGAGACAGTGAAACATCTTCAGATTAAGTATTTATCTGCTAAACTTTAATCTTACTAAAACAACTAACATATAGATGTGTATAACCTGATAAAGGAACCTTGGTTTTGTTTCAGTCTTAAATAAGGATATTAAAGTGCACACGAACTATAATTGCATGGTTAGCAACGAACAAAAGACCAATGTTTTCGGGTAAATAGAAACATTTATGTAAAATTGGGATGTTATGTTTATGGTATACCCTTGGGGCTTTTTAGATTCTTTGGAGCTTTCAGTTAGAAAACGTTTGCCACACACATATATGACAAACTGGTTTTTGATTGTGTATCATTGTTTGTTATACACTCCTTCCTGTTACAGTAGGTTCGCTATCGTGTTCTTAACACTAATGTGTACTTCTGCCAAGCAGTCTCTAGACCGTGGCTGCAAGGCATTTCGATGTAGAGAATGGAAATAGATTGAACAGGGAACAGTATAAATACTGTTTGGTTGTTATATCTTTTAAATTCCATTTCCTCCATATTAACATCTAATTTCCCAAAGATTTAATGATCTTTTTACTAGAAAACGCTGAACTTGTAGAATCAAAATCCGCATTCCACTCGTTAATACATTGCCATGAATATATATGTGTGTGTGTGTGTGTGTGTGTGTGTGTGTGTGTGTGTGTGTGTGTGTGTGTGTGTGTTGGGGCGCAGGAGTGGCTGTGTGGTAAGTAGCTTGCTTACCAACGACATGGTACCGGGTTCAGTCCCACTGCATGGAATCTTGGGCATGTGTCCTCTACTATAGTCTCGGGCCGACCTAAACCTTGTGAGTGGATTTGGTAGACGGAAACTGAAAGAAGCCCGTCGTATATATGTATATGTATGTATATATGTGTGTGTTTGTGTGTCTGTGTTTGTCCCCCCAACATCGCTTGACAACCGATGGTGGTGTGCTTACGCCCCCGTAACTTAGCGGTTCGGCAAAAGAGACCGATAGAATAAGTACTAGGCCTCCAAAGAGTAAGTCCTGGGGTCGATTTGCTCGACTAAAGGTGGTGCTCCGGCATGGCCGCAGTCAAATGACTGAAACAAGTAAAAGAGTATATATATATATATATATATATATATATATATATATATATATATATATATATATATATATATATATATATATATATATATATATATATATATATATATATATATATATATATATATATATATATATATATATATATATATATATATATATATATATATATATATATATATATATATACATATATATGCGTACTCTGAGTAAGTTAAACGGTGATGAGTGAAAATATTGTAAATATAGTTACAAGCTTACACCGTGTACTGACAATACAAAATAGTCTGATATTAAGAAATATCAATCCCCGATGGAAAAGAATGGGTTTTAGTACGCATGAGAGTCGAACCTCTCCTCTTACCTTCGCGATAAATATGCTGACCGATTACACCAGCGCGTTCACATTTTTTGCTTAAATTCAGAATGGATGGATATAGGAAGTATAAAGGGAAATAAGAGAATATGTGCGTACGTACCTTCATATATATACACTTTCGCAAATACAGATTTACACCGCCAATACCTTGAATCTTTATTAATGTTCTGTTAAAAATATTGTGGAGTCAACAAGGAGTACGGTTGGACATTTATTTTCTATCAGTACAATTTTTTTTCCGCGCAAAGTACTTCTCCAGGCGTGCAGGTACTTGATTATGCAACCGCTATGAAACTTTCTTTTATCCTCTCTTTCTTCAATATCTCCCAGTATCTCATCCTCTCTCACCCCTGCACCTTCTTTTCTAATTCGTTCCTTCCTTTCTAATTTGTTCCTCCATTTCTCTCTCTCTCTTTCTCTCTCTCTCTCTCTCTCTCTCTCTCTCTCTCTATCTCTCTCTCTCCATTTATTAAAGGAGGTGTGGCTTTTGCTTCAGTGAAATGAGTTTAATTTTTATATAAAAATGCGAAGCAAACTTACTGTAAACCAAATTTTTGATAAATTCGATAACGGAAGAAAGCGCTAAAAAAATGTAAATAATATATATATATATAATCATCTAACATTCTGACTACCTTGTTATTCTCTCTCTCTCTTTAATTATATATATATATATACATATATATATATATATATGTGTGTGTATATATATGTATATCGTTCTGTATGTATATATATATATATATATATATATATATATATATATACATATATATAGCCTGTGTGAGGACGTATGGCCTAGTGTCCTAGTGATAAGGAAGTGATAAGGCCTAGTGACCTAGTAATAAAGGATCAGGAGATCGTGGTTTATATTCCTAGGGCGGTCGTAGGGCGTAGCATTGAGCAACACCCTTCACATCACTTTGATCCAGTTCCCTCAGACGTTCTATTCAGGTGGAATGTTGACCTGTCTGACCTGCATCATTGGCAAGATAAAGCAATGCGAAGCGCATTATGACCAATGCTGTATATCATCATCCGATATTCTGTTCGATACCTTGGGGTATAAACGGGGGCCTGCTTTACTTTTAAGGACATTTAACATGAAAACCCTTCTATTCTTTTAATTCCATACTTTTTACTGTTTTTCTTTATCCTTATTTGCCCATCCGATTCTTATAATGTGTTTGGAAGTAGAGCAGTAATGTGTATTTACATATGTACAGGTATGCATAGACATATAATCATGCATATATGTATATGTATATTTATATATATATATATATATATATATATATATATATATATATATATATATATATATATATATATATATATATATATATATATATATATATATATATATATATACATACATATACACATAGATGGCCACGCACACACGCATATACATGTTATGTAACATGGCTTTTTTCCATATTGGATCTACTACATTATCCATCTTATGGAATAAATTATCCTTGTGCTTTGGATTCCTCTTTAAGACATCTCATGTACTGTAAAACCATATTCGGAAAACATTTATCAAATTAGAATATTCTGATGCCACACAATAAGTTTGATTATGTAAATAGTGAAGTGATCTCTGGAACGACATCTCAAATTTTCTCGCTGACGTGATCTGTAAGTTGGGCTCGTGATTGGCTCTTTATTAATCCCACTTACCACTCCATTTTTATGCTTTTCAAATTTACATCTTTTTTCCTTGTGCACGCTTTTTTTTTTTACATAATTCATTATTCCAATTGTATACTCCAACAACTCCAACAACCACAAGCACCCGATGAGAACAACGCCATGAACGTTTGTATTGTTACCTAAAATTCACTTAGTGCCCATTTTGAAACGGCTGTAACGCTCGACCACTTCCATTGTTTTAATTTACTCACATAACTATCGCATACTCAGTAAGATTTGTTGCTTTCAGCATCTATCATCGGAATATTTTGTCTAATCTTTATACAGGACGAAGTGTATCAGATGCATTGATTAATGAAATTTATTGATCAATTATTGATTCATTTCTCTTTTCTATACAACATTGTTTATGCTAGATACTAAACAATTGCTTTTACCAAGATCGATTTATTTATCCTACTACATTATTATTATGTTATTATAAAGGTGTCAAGCTAGCACAATCGCTTGCACGCCGGGCAAAATGCTTAGTGGCATATGTCCGTGAATACGCTTTGAGTTCGAATTCCGCAGAGACCGACTTTGTATTTCACTCTTTTTCGGCCGATAAAATATGTATCAGTTGAAGACTGGATGGGAGATTGCGAGTGAGTCCGTTCCTCTTCAAAGCTGCATGGGTTCCTGTTAGAAGTACTGTCTCCGTGCATGAGACAGTACATTTTCAGGGACGTTTTACCACAAATTTCCAGACTATATGCTAATCAAGAATTTTTTTCCCCAAAAAATACTGACTATTATAATACAGATAAGGATGTGTGCCGAAGTGATGCTATATATCCTCGAGTATAGTAACGTAAATACTGCTACTAATAGTGGGTTGCATTCACAAAGGCATAATAGTAGCGATTCAGCTTATCTTAGAAATAATAACTATTTGAACAGTACTCACATGAATAAGAATGCTATTAGTGAAATGGTGAAACCTCAGCCAGGTTCGAAAAACAACAGGGATATGTTAAACCCTATAAATGGGAATATGATTACATCTACGTTTAAGTATAAAAATAGACTCCAGGACGTCCCTCAGAAGCCGTACTGGGCATATTAATAGTCCAGAAGACATGCCTCCACACAATAAAATTAGAAAGTCTCTATTTAAATGTGATAACTGTGAATCCATTGATATTCATCGTAGCTCCCATGAAAGCAGGGGAACGTGTATATTAATAATTAGCTGCTCCAACCCTAACAAAAATAGAACTTTTAGAAAAAATTACATAAGGCCAATATAATACGGTTTACCCTCTCCCTTCTGAAATTAATATAGTTTAAGCATGTATGAAATTTTGGCTTTGGAAAAACATTTTCCGAAGCTTTATGGCTTTGGAAAAAAGACATTTTTACCCCCTTAGTAAGTATAGTAAAATCTTTAATTAGCACACTCTGCCGTTTGAATCTCTTATTAGGCCTAACGTACCTCTTAACATTGTAATAACGATACTAATTTTTCCAATAGTAAACGTAAAAATGTAACTGAATGAATCAAGATAAATTCCTTTTTAAAGAAATAATACCTTGGATGTAACATTTTATTAATGTTCTGTTAAAAACACTGTTACAGCTTCCAATTCAGATTTAGACTACATAACCATATCCGAACATTTAACAATAAGAGAAAGCAGTGCCTGCGCCACTTGCTAAATGTATCTGAGATCTCAAAGACCGACTTTGGGCTATTCATTTTCCTGGTCAATCTTACAGTACTTTCGCATTAAGGGGTTGGAGTAGCCGCGACATGTTTTCTTTTAAAGTGTTTAAATTTCTCAGGTATAGGGTAGGTTTAATTAATAAGAGTAATTAGTTATTAATCCATTGTTTCCCCAAATTCAACAGACTTTTGGAGAAAATTCTGTTTAGCGAAAACATAATTATAATGCAGTAATAAATAGCATTCAAATTCTTTGCGTTGCTTCAACTTTATCACAGATGATACAATTTGAAATTCACTCCAAATTTAAACAATTTTTTCTTCTATAATTAATTATAATTAATCATTTATTTCTTAACTAATGACTTAATTTCAACTCTAACTGAACTAATAATAAGGAGCTACAATCATAATGTTGGTTTTTAGAGTTATTCTGTGTGCTTGTCCAAATCATTTCTATATCTCAAATTTCTCTTAATACTTTTACACGCATATTAATACTACTTCCAAGAATATAGTCGTAAACTGTTCACTCTTTGCAAATATTCATCCTACCTCCTAGTCACTTTATTTCTGCACTAATATTTACATTTATACTTCCATCCATCTATACACTCATACACACACACACACACACATATGTAAATGTACGTATGTATGTATGTATGCATGCATGTATGTATACTATTTATTTCTCATTTCCAAAATTAGTCGGCTACCGATCTAGTGACTAAAGATATACATAAGGAAAGCATGTAAGGTGACACTTTATCAATATATTACCTCTGCTTGAATATTTGCTCAGATAATGTGAAACATCGCAATTTAATTTATTACTATGACAGTATAAACCCACCCTTCTCACTACATTTATTCGACCAGTTCGGCTATGTAAGAGAGCAAATCATTGATGAATTGATGAAATAACTGGTAAAAATTTTCTATTATGCTATAGACATAAATAAGGATATGTATATATATATATATGTGTGTGTGTGTGTGTGTGTGTGTGTGTGTGTGTGCGTGTGTCTGTGTGTCTGTGTGTGTGTACATGTATATGTTTGTGTATATTACTATATATATATATATATGTGTGTGTGTGTGTGTGTGTGTATGTATATTTGTTCAATGTGTACTTATAACAAGGAAAAAAATAATAAATAGTTACCAAGGTACCACATAAGAGGCAAAGATATTACAGACTAATTAAAGGTAGAAATACTAGAGATAAGTGATATGTTTTTGCATAACATAGATAAATTAAGAAATGGAGTCTAACGAAGATGTTATTCAAATCATTTATACTTCCAACGTATGTTTCGCAAAAAGCATTGTGATCGGAATAAACCCAATGATTTTTTCGAAACATATTTTGGAACTATGATATGAATAACACATGCATGTGACTCCATTTCTTAATTCATTCACGCACGCACACACACACACACACACACACACACACACACACACAAGGGGCTAAACATAGAGGAAACAAACAAGGACAGATAAAGGAATTAAGTCGATTACATCGACCCCAGTACGTAACTGGTACTTAATTTATTGACCCCGTAAGGATGAAAGGCAAAGTCGACCTCGGCGGAATTTGAACTCAGAACGCAACGCCAGACGAAATACCGCTAAACATTTCGCCCGGAACGCTAACGTTTCTGCCAGCTCGCCGTCCTTTATAGGCGCAAGAGTGCCTGTGTGGTAAGAAGCTTGCTTCTTTATGTTTGTCTGTCCTTATTTGTCCCCTCTTTGTAATACTTTTAATGGCAAATTTCATGAAATAAAGAAGCTTGCTCCACAGCCGCATGGTATCGGGTTCAGTCCCACTGCGTAGCACCTTGGGCAAGTGACTTCTACATCTGAGAGGATTTGGTAGATAGAAACTGAAAAAAAGCCCGTCGTATACATATGTGTGAGTGTTTTTGTGTCTGTCTGTGTTTTTGTGTCTGTATTTGACCCCCATTACAGCTTGACAACCGGTGTCGGTGTATTTAAGTCCGCGTAACTTCGCAGTTCGACAAAATAGACCGATAGTATAAGTACTATGCTTAAAAAATAAGTACTGGCAGCCGATTCATTCTACTAAATTCGAAGGTGGCGCCCCAGCAGGGCTGAAATAATTACACGACAAAAAATAAAAGATATATACAGCTCTATGTGTATGTATACATGTATATATATTCTGTTCATTAAAACCAATGGGTTCATCTGTTTATTAGAATCATTCTTTTTATATCTTCTTACTTGGATTACTTATAACCACACTTTTCCTCGCCGACTTGGTCCTCGGTAAAGATATGTAAGTACAAATCATTTGAGCGCTAGGAAGTGCTTATATATACTGAAATTCTCTCGTTCTCACTTGTTGCTTCTGTGTTTGTAAGTGTTGAGTGTGTGTATGTGTATGTTTCTATGCATGCATGTGTTTTATGTGTATGTTGATATATATATATACATAATCAGGTTGAAATATTCGTAATCATGCAACAGTGAAATAAATACAAACAGGATTCCACACGTGATTTCATCACCTTTTTAGATATTATAGTTTACCATTTAATCTCATTCCTCCATTTCCATTTATAGAAGGTAGATGCAGAATGGAAAGAACACTGAAGAGATATCATTTTCAGGAAGAAAATTTGTATGAAGTCGCCAAGTATGAAAGGGAATGTGGCGAATGATTTCGGAATTATTGAGGAGACATAAGGAAAACAAAATTGCTTTAGCTATATTTGTTTAGCTACATATCCTTGTGGATGTGCATTTAAGGAAACAAAATTCAGTATGAAAGCGTGTAACATATTCCTAAATTTTAACATGTATGTGTTTACATTTACACTTATATAGACACATAAATGAAAATATATGTGCACATATAAATATACAAACTATGCATTCAATGATATGTTTTCCTGTACACTTGCATTCATATATTATTACGTACCTTCACGAACACACGTATATATATAGAAGTTTATATATACATATCTCCATCACGAACTTGTTGATGCCTAAATTCGAAAGAAAGAGCTTTGTTTCTGATTTAGAAACTGAATCATTCGTTGTGAGAAAAAAAAGAAAATTAAAAACACTGCGGATAAACATGCATACAAAAACATATGTGTAGGCAGAGTTGCAAACATTCCTACACAAATATATACATATCTCTACGCATACATAGATGCACATACATGCAAACATACATGTACATAGTCATATATGCATATATATATACATATATATATATATATATATATATATATATATATATATATATATATATATATATATATATATATATATATATATATATATATATATATATGCATGCATGAAGACAAACTTTGCATCCATATTGCAGACTTGTGGAGCCAGGAAATGCTCTGTAGTCGGTGAGCAAAGTCTTTTCTCTTTAGATCAATGAGAAAATGTCAAAATTTTGTTGAATATTTGCATTTTTACTTGCTTTTTAAATTTATAATTATTTCTTTTTTTTTTTAGTAATTTTGTGATTATCGTTTTCTTATTTTCTGCAATGTCATTGTTTTAAACATTTCCATTCCAGAGATATCGGGGGGGAAAAAAATGATTGATTCTTTCTATGATTCCTTTATTCTCACGTATTTCATATTTGTTTTGTTGTCCTGCATTTTTATTACCCTTGTTATTGATGTGTTTTGTTGTTACTTTTAATACTTGAGGATTATCATAAGTTCGAAGTTTATTTTTATAATCTGGTTCCAGGAAAGACTTTCGACATTCTTTCATTGGAAATGTATTCCTTAATTTCTTCTTTTATCTTCTTTCATTTCTATCCATTATTTTCTCTTTTCTCCTTTTTCCTTCAGTTTCTACACAATTGACTTTAAAAATATTTGTTTCAAAGATGCTTGACAGCATATTGGAGTTGATATTTTATCTTATTCCAATAGATTAATTCATAAATTCATACTTCTATACATACTTTCGTTCATTTATATATATATATATATATATATATATATATATATATATATATATATATATCAGCATGTATATATATATGTGTGTGTGTATTTACATACATGTATATATATATATATATATATATATATATATATATATATATATATATATATATATACACATATATTCATACATATACATACGTACGTACATTCATACACACAGATATATAGGTATCCATATATACACATGAATATAAGCGTACACGCATTCACGCATATACAGGTAATATGCATATTTATGTCTATATGTACATATGAATGACGATAAGTATTTATTTAACCGAATATACGTTATACGGGATGGATCAATTGTTTCACATTTCGTGATCAGATATGTCTGTTAACAGATGATCTGCATTTCGATTTCAAACTAGTGATAAACCGGATTAGTGACATCAATACATCACCTAAGAGCATTACACCCATCACACGTACTCACGCATGCATACCGCAGACTAAAGAATATACGCATGTGTGTGTGTCTGTGTGTGTACGTGTGCTAACATGCACCATATACGAAGCAAAAACACAGAGAAGCACAGAATCTACTATATAAACGTATTAATATATAGAAGGACGTGCATACAAATATAAATACCTTTACACACACTCTCACACATACACACACACACACACATATATAATATATTATATATGTATATATATATATATATATATATATATATATATATATATATATATATATATATATATATATATATATATATATATATATATATACACACCAACATAAGCAACAAGAATATCCAGAAGTAATGCAGTACGATCGTTTCAGGCACCTCCATTTAAATGAACAATGCAATCATTATATCAATTTAAATGCAGAGCAATCCTCAGCTGCATAAAGACAAGGAATTTAATTAAATTAAAACATATGTGGTCATTAGTATAATTTTACCTAAAATATCCAAGAAGGTATATATATATATATTACAATGCAAACTACCAAACGGAACCTCACCTCTTATATCTCATCTTTTTCCTCCTTTAACGTCTATGTGATATAATTCTTGGGAGAGAATACGTTTGCGGCTGAAGATAGCTTTATACTGTCAATTATACACTGATGTAACAACTATAAAGCTTGAAACACGTGTACCGCAGAATCCTTTGTGTTTTGTTTTTATTTTTGCATTTACAATTTATATATATATATATATATATATATATATATATATATATATATATATATATATATATATATATATACAGAGAGAGAGAGAGAGAGAGAGAGAGAGAGAGACAGACAGACAGACAGAGACAGAGAGAGAGAGACAGAGAGACAGAGAGAGAGACAGAGAGACAGAGAGAGAGACAGAGAGACAGAGAGAGAGACAGAGAGAGAAATGGATAGATAGATAGATTTTATATGTACACATGTATATATACATATATATATATATATATGCACATATATACATACATATAATATCTATCTATCACTCTATCTATCCATCCATCTCTCTCTATATAATACATAGAATGTGTGTGTGAGAGAGAGAGTCAGTGTGTGTGTGTGTCTATGTATGTTTGCTGTATGCACGGGCTTCTATATATTAATATGTTTATGTGTTAGACTCCCTGTACCTCTCCGTGTTTGTGCTTTGCGTATAGTGCATGTTAGCACGTGTCCAGCACTAAGGATCGGCAGAAATAGCCCGAAACCAGGCTGGCCTGTTGATCCTGTCACTAGATGGTGGTAGGGGTTCGCTCCTCTGCATGCAATTTGTTGAATGTTGGTTGTATCTTTAACCAGCTAGAAGAATTGTCCTCACGCGTTTAAAAAGTCGCGGTAACGTCCTTTCGTACGAACAGCTATCCTGAAGTCGTGACAAACAGTAGTGTTACTGCTTTCATTTCTAACGGATTTTTTTAAAATCTAACTCTTTTGCGCTATATCATGGCACTCGAGTAAATCGAAATTCCTCCATTTTTTTTCTTTTTTTGTTATATATATATACAGATATCAAAAATATCTCGGTCCAGATCTCTAGGGCGCCAATAGATGGCAGCATACGGTTGCTTGCACAGTGGGAGCTAACAGTAACCTTTGTGAGTCTGTGTACTGAGTCAAATGTCTGTGTTTACTTCGCAGCTTGTGATATTTGTGTATTGCTATCACGCGCCTGGTGTAGTCTGCGATTGTTTTATCATAAGCAGGAATTTGGAACAAAGAGCCAACGTGAGGTTTTGCGTTAAACTTGGGAAGTCTGCTACAAAGACATTGTACATACCGAAGCTCCTATGCATTATCGGGTGGATATATGTGAACAACTACTCAATCGCTACTACGATAAAGGTGAAGCTTTTGGGAGAAAATACGCAAAGAAAAGTGATCCACAGTCATCAGTGTAAGTTACAGTGAGATATTGGGAGGCAAACACAATCGAGTGGAGATCTGTGAACGCGTACTCTATCGCTACACCGATAAAGTGGAAGCTTTTGAGAAAAAATATTCACAGAAAAGGAGCTGCTTGAAGATCTTCTCAAGGACAGACTGTCAAAAGCATGCGCCAGGTTCCGGACCCGTCTTGAGAGTGGTTGCACTAAGTAA
>NC_142930.1:14445484-14450484 GCF_046866305.1 Octopus bimaculoides | reverse complement strand
AAAGATTCATTGTGAGAATACTATAATATTGACTGAATATAATTGCTTGTTTCAAAACATATCAAGATCTTCCTTTTTA
Source organism: Octopus bimaculoides (assembly GCF_046866305.1). Classification (NCBI taxonomy): domain Eukaryota; kingdom Metazoa; phylum Mollusca; class Cephalopoda; order Octopoda; family Octopodidae; genus Octopus; species Octopus bimaculoides. The sequence goes on along the minus strand of NC_142930.1, from coordinate 14,450,405 downwards.
TGCACCAAAATAATACTATCTATCTATCTATCTATCTATCTATCTGTATATCTCTCTGTCTATCTGCCTGTCTGTCTGCCTATCTATCTATCTGTCAATCTATAGATAGATAGATATGTATATATACATATATATATATATATATATATATATATATATATATATATATATATATATATATATATATGTATTTACATTCATATATAGAAGTATATATCCTTAAATATACATTTATACACACTTACATACAAATATATGTATACACATACAGTCATACATATATATACAAGTATATATATTACACACACACACACACACACATGCATACACATTGGTGTTTCATTTGTGTGCGCATCTATGGATCTTTCTGTGTCAGTGCCTAAAATGTTTGACAGTTTTGACGGGAGTAGTAGACAGGAACGTAGAACACGAGGAGAAATGTGCAGTCGCAATAGTTGCACAGCTGTAGAAAAGCAACCACTACTCATATTGCTGCTGCTGCTGTTTCTCCTACTACGACCACTACTGCTGCTGCTACTACTACTACTACTACTACTACTACTACTACTACTACCACTGTCACTACTACTACTGAAGTTCATGATGATGCTTCTACCACTGCTGCCGCTTTTTCTGCTGATGGTTCTACTACTGCTGCTACTGATGTTGTACTACAAAAGCAGTGCTCCTGCCATCGCAACTGCTACTACTTTTACTTACACCACAATTACTGTTGCTACTGCTGCTGCTGCTGCTGCGCTACAACTTATGATGTTAACAGTGGGGATAGAAAGATGGCGCTGCTGTTCAGTTGCTGCAGTTGCTACTACTTCCTCTCCTACTGCTGTAGTCATGAATACTGAAGGAAGGGAATATATGTAAGAAAGAGAAAGATTTCGCAACAGATAGGAAGTGGGTTATGTCTGTCTAACAGTTTCAAATAAATTAGTTTTTGTTTTCAGCTTAGATATGGCGTCGCCCGTACTCGAAGGCATATTTGGTCTAGTATCCAGATATAACTGATTCAAAATACAAGTCAACTTAATTGAATGTATGTAAAGATTAAGCGATGTACATGGATAGAAAACGCTTTCTGTTTGAGAGTCCTTGTTTTGCTTTGTCCTAAAATTGCATTGTGGGTGGCCGAGGAAATAGGTATTAAACATGAGTTTTCTTTTTCTCACGTATTTTTTTTTTTATTATTCCAACTATAAACATGTTAAATATTGAAATAAATCAAAAATACATTATTCAGAGTCATGTAATCAAATTTTAAGTGTTAGACATCTTTTTCCCCCATTATCAAATCTCATAGTGCTTACACATGCATAGTGCGTACACATGCATAGTGTTTACACATGCATAGTGCTTACACAGGCATAGTGCTTACACACGCATGCGTGAACATATATACACAAGCGCATAATAGTTTCGGATTTTGGTAACAGGCCAGAAATTTTGGGCGAAGGATTAAGATGATATCATCGACCCTACTGTTACTTATTCTATCAACATGAAAGGACGAAAAACAAAGTCGAGTTTCGTAGAATTTGAGCTCATAATGTAAAGCCAGAAGACAAGCCACTACAGATTTTGTCCGGCACCGTAACTATTCTGTCGATACTGTTCATATGTACATATTATCCTATACATCGAGTTCCTCGTTTCCGAGCCTGTTCTTTTTATAGTCACTGTCTGAATATTTTTGAAATATGAAATAAAAGTTTGAAGGAAACTCTTAAAGTTACGGTCTTTCGTCAAAAATGATTTTGAAGAACATGTGTGTAAACGGTAGCTGCAAGCTCATGGTTTTAATTTCATTTCTGATTTTCATGACAACTGTTCACTAGGCGGTAACCGTCTGGCAAAGTCAATAGTATAAAAAATAAAGGTTCAATAAAACAGCAGTGATCAAACTAAAACACATTTGGCAACAAAATTCACATTCAAAGAACATCATAACAAGCATAAGCATATATTTCTCAAATCCCGACAGAAAATATCCTACGGCTTTGTCGAAGTTTATATGATGAGACAAGTCCTCACGAATTCAGAATTACCTGGTCTGTTGTAGATAAAGCGTAACCAAATCAAAGACGGCGTGTGATCTTTGTTTGAGCAAAAAATTGAGAATTTTTACTCAAGGCAATAATAGTTTGAACAAAAGAGATGAAGTGTTAACGCCTTGTATACATACGGCAAAGTACCTTTCATGCAAATACAAGCCTTGAATTTCGTTCTCATTCAGAAAAAACTTTGATTTTCGAAATATTTAATTAATAGATTTTATTGCTACATGTTTCAGTATGTGTGTGCGTGTCTGTATGTGAGTATATGTCTATAAGCTTATTTGTATTTGTATACATATATGTGTATATGTATGCATAGATATAATTCTGTGTATACATTTATGTCAGAGAGTCTACATATGTATGCGTTTGCGCAGGCACATGCAAAATGAACACGCGCATACACACTTATTGTTTTTAAAAACATTAATTAAAAATATTAATTAAAAGTATTATTTAAAAGCATTAATTTGGAACATTGCTTAAAGAGCAACGCAATTTTATGATTTAGATTCTATGGAGTTTATGATGTTTATGATAATATAACCACGAGAAATAAAAATTATATTAAAAAGCGTGAACTCGAAGCAACCGTGTCTGTACACGGCATTCACAAAAGGTTTCAAACGAAAGAACATAACAGACGTTTTCTTCAAGCTTTCAGTTCATATTTAAAAAATATACAGACGCTGGATATTCAAAAGAAAACCTAGCTCGGTTTATCGGCTGCTGACCAGAAACGAGCAACTCGGAGTATTGAAAATCGGCGCCTTTCTGTTATATTGTATTAACGGATACTTTTCATATGTATTGAGTCCTGTAATTTGTCGCTCCTTGTAAATCAAGAGAGAATTATAATTATTTATATATATTGTTATGTATATCACTACACAACGCATATATATGTATATCTATGTATGTATGTATGTATGTAGGTAGGTAGGTAGGTAGGTAGATAGGTAGGTAGGTAGGTAGGTAGGTAGGTAGGTAGGTAGGTAGGTAAACCAGAATATTTCTTCGCTCGTAAAACGTTCACGTTAGCGAAATCATGTCATTTGTGCGTGAGAATTAATATACGCATGTTTTTGAGTGTGCATGCGTGTGTGTGTGTGTGTGTGTGTGTGTGTGACAGTATGTGTGAGATTGTGATGCTCATTTTTGTGTAGTGAATGTGATGTATGCGTGACCTAAACCGTAAAGCTTTCAGCTCATAATAGTAAGCTCATAGTTTCATTTCCTAGACTATTGATCCTGTATTTCACGCTACTCCAAATTATTCAGCTGTAAATGAGTACAAGTAAGGCAGTAATGCATCTCTATTTAATTGTCTCTTTATCTTTTCTCTTTTCTATTTTCTATTTCTCTTTTCTTTCTCTCTCTCTCCCTCTCTCTCTCTCTCTCTCTCTCCCTCTCTCTCTCTCTCTCTCTCTCTCCCTCTCTCTCTCTCTCTCTCTCTCTCTCTCTATCAAGTACCAGTTGAGCACTGGAGCTGATATAAACGACTAACCTCGCTCCCAAAATTACTGGCCTTGTGCCTAAATTTAAAATAATACTTCGTAGATCTCTAAACTCACTACAATTTTATAAGCTTCATCATAACTGTGATATTTTCCCGGTATTCATAATTATCAAATTTTGGATATGAATCGAATCTATGTGTATACTAAATCAAATAATGTTGGGCTTGTTACACTGTATGTTTGTGAGAAAAGTGATATGGTTGCCATTGCAAGGATCTTGTTCTAACTAGTTCTACATTCCTTTCTTAGATTGTAGGCGTCAGTGTTTTCGTAATCAAATAACCAATAACCATTGGAAGTGTCACATTCCCTCACGAACAATGCTGTTACAAAAAAAACAAAAAAAAATGTTTAAATATGAAAGTTAGCCACGACAACTTAATTATATTTTGCGATACAATACGGAAAATTTTTGCAGCAAGTCTAAAATGTATGCATCTTGGTAATACATGCATCTCTTTTCTCTCTCTCTCTGTCTATATATATATATATATATATATATATATATATATATATATATATATATACAGAGAGAGAGAGAGAGAGATAGATAGATATGTTATATATATATATATATATATATATATATATATGCATGCTATATGTATAGATTAGGATTTCTAGTTGACCTAGTTGACCAGGTGTGAAAATTTTCATTTACAATGTTTTAAATGAGAAAATAGTTTCATTTTAGTTATATGGCCTCAATTGATTATTTCCTATTCTGATAAGAATTATGTATGAATAGGTAGGAAATGAGAGCAAGTATGTATAACGTAAAACATAAAATTTCGTTTGGAGTAAAGGGAAGATAACACTAAAGGTTATTTAAAGGGGGAAAGAAAAGGTGGGGGTAAAATAAGAAGATGAATGAAAGGAATAGCGATGTTGATTAGGCATCATCTCTGGTGGCATTTCTGCGGAATTTATCGAAGTCAAAAATAAAGTGCAGGGTATTCCGGGAAGGGATATTTTGTCAAAGTATTTGTGTATATTTTAGGTTTTAAGGTGTTTAGGTATTTACATTTAAATGAAAATAATTCTTCGAGATTTTAGGTCTTATATATGCATGGGTGACTATTTTTGCATTTCTATGTGAATGGCTACTTTATTTCTATGGCATGTGTATTCTACATAAATACATTGGACACAGTGCAGATGCATTTTTTAAGAAGTAAAGTGAAATGTTAACATAATGAAGTAAGTAAATGTTAAAATACTGATATAAGCTTACAGCTTCACAAGTTCACAGAGAAACACAGACACACACATAATATATATATATATATATATATATATATATATATATATATATATATATATATATATATA
>NC_142930.1:14410484-14442984 GCF_046866305.1 Octopus bimaculoides | reverse complement strand
TATATATATATATATATATATGTTTGTATGTGTGTGTTTGTTGTTTGTCCTACTACCACCACCATCGCTTGACAAGCGGCGTTGGTGTACTTATGTCCCCGAAAGCTAGCGATTCGGCAAAGAGAACGATAGAATAAGTACTAGGTTTACAAAGAATAATTCCTGGGCTTGACTTCTCCGACTAAAAACCGGGGCTCCAACATAGCAGCAGTCAGATGACTGAAGCAAGTAAAATAATAAAATAATAGAAGAGATCCGGATCCATACAGAAATACAACACACTTATTTTTATTAATTTCCAACTTATACCCTGGGTTTTCAATTGTTAGTCACCTCTTGTGTCCATTACATGTAAGAATATTAGTCACCTAATTCATTCATGTGTGTCTGACTGAGTGTGTACGTGTGTGTGCGTGTCTGCGTGTGTATGTGAGACTGTGTGTATATACGTGTGCGTGTGTGTGTGTAAGCCTGTGCGTATATACGTGTGCGTGTGTGTGTGAACCTGTGTTATATACGTGTGCGTGTGTGTATTTGCATGCATGTGTGCGTGCGTGGGTGTGTTTAAGTATTATCTAACAATACTGATGAAAACATATTCGATGCAAATATCTGATATTGTAATGTTGAAGCTGATTGGTTTTGTATGCAATGCACGAAGTTTGAAAAAGCAGCTAACAATAGGCATATTCGTGTGGAAAGAAATCATTGAAAAAGAATATTCAAACCAGTTATAGCATACGATATATTGGACCAAATACACTGAATTTGCATGATTTAGGTACACAATCTATGTTCCATCCAACTGTGGAACAGAGACCAGTGTAACTTTATCAGCAAGAGATGAAAACAACGACATTTCTTGCTGAGAAAGGTACGGCATGGCATCTAGATGTAGATCCCACTTAAGGTAAACTTAAGGTAGTGCACAGACTTTGTTTATTGATTATATTGTGACCTATTTTCTCAAAATAGACAGCGAAAATCTAATTTATGCTATTTAATTTTCTTCTAAAAATAGCCGAAATTTTAATTGTTTTATAATAAATATTAGAGTAGGAAAATCGATTTTGGTTTTAAGTTAACGCTGTATATTTATTTACCTCACAATATTCTAAATTAAAATGTTTTGCAGAAGTTAAACTAGAAATATAAGAGATAGAAGAATTTTTATTACAAAAATAAAAAAAATCTTTAAAACGTCAAATATTCCGATGGAGTCATTTAATTCGTAATTTTAGGGATGTCTGGAAAAATTCTTTTGTAATAGTCAGGCAAAGTGTTTTAACCTATGAATATTACACTGTGCGTGTGTTATTTCTTAATTGCTTCTGTCTATGAAATGAAACGAAATTACTACTATTCTCTTTAAACTTTGTGATCTGAGCATCAATGTTTTGAAACTGACCTATTTTCCGTGATGAGTTGCTGAAACAGAAATATCGTTATAGCAAATATTTTACTTAATACCACTCGAGCATGTCCCTTTTTAGCTGATAATAAGTGCATCGCTGATCTTAGCAGAAATAGTGGTGAAGTATCATAGCCATGTGTTGCGAGCGACCTTTTCAGATTTGAATAAATGTAACGGAAAACAAACTTTGAAGGAAATATTAACCATTCTTCATACTATCTAAGGGAAAGCAAATAGAAAATAACGGTTGCTAGCAGAAGACAAAAATCGTGTTACTTAGTGATATCAAAGAATAAGTTTAGAAAAGGCAGGAAATTCGGCAGCAGTACAGAACTGGTGCGTAATTTATTTACCCGGAAAGTTAATGCAATGTTAACCTCAGAAGATTTGAACTTAGAACATAAACTTCTGGAACTCTTATTGTAAAAATCTATCCGACGTTCTAAGAATTCTATCAGTCAGTTACCGTGTATATTCATGCATACATACATACATATATACAAACATACAGGAAAATGAGTCAACCTGTTGACACCATTTCATATACAAACGGTAAGTGGAACAGCATCCTTGTACCAAAATCACTCTTGTTGCATTGACTGGTACAGGACTATGCAAGGCACTTCCTCAAAGTGTCACATAGTTTAACACTTAAACGACGGGAAGGGGTTCAATGAATCTGCGTACCAAGCAAAGAAGAAAACAACGTCCTTCTTTTTCTCCTTAAAGGTAATTATAATAAATGTAAGTTTAAATTTACAATCCCAGTATCGAAAAGTGCTGTAAAATATTCATTTTGATGATGGTGGTATCCTTGTAAAAGTTTTTGAAAGATAAATTGATCCTTGCTGGTTCAGAGTTAACCGAAGCCGAGACCACGTGGTTGAGAGGCGAACTTTACACACACGTTCTGGTGGCTTTTCGTTTCATTAGGCATTTGTTTTCAATGGGAGAATCAAAACGAATATTACCTTTCCGTAAACAGTTAAGACCACCCCACTTCGATCATGAATGACCATGGGATTACAACTAGAAAGTTCCCCTTGGAGGTACAAGTCCGGGAAAGGTTGTTTATTGAAGACCAGTCATCGCCGATGTATACCAGATTCCCCTCTCCACGCCACCGATGTTGTGCAAGGGAAAAACAAAGTCGGATGAGGCTTGGCAGCAGCGACGTCAGAGCTCAATTCTTCAGATAACTTGAGCAATGTGAACTTACGTGACTTGCTCAAGAAAACAACACACAGCTCAATCCGGGAATCGAACCCAATACTTCATGATTCTGAGTCCGACGCTCGAACCACTGAGCTATGTGCCGGATTATTATTATTATTATTATTATTATTATTATTATTATTATTATTATTATTATTATTATTATTATTATTATTATTATCATTATATGTTTGACTTTTGCCTTGTATTTGTACAAGTTGACCCCAAATCTCACCCAGAGACTTCAAGAGACAAGTTAGAAGATTAAGTTGGTATTATGCCTAGGGTGTCATATATTCGGTTTTACACACATTATTGTTCTAGAGAATGTTTAAGAAAAGATAAGAAAATTATAAGTTTGTTTTAAAATTTGAGATTACAGTATTTTACGTTGGATAGGGGCAGTTCCCATGATCACTACCTTTTAAATTTCTGCCATTTTGGGATTTCCTGGTATCTGAGCTTGTTAGGAATCAGACCGTTTTGCTTTCATTCTTAGGGCACCTATGACGACAGGTGTTGCTTTAGTCTTGAGGTTCCACACTTTGCCATTTTCTATTTCAAGATCTTTATACATGCTCAGTTTTCGGTAGGTCTTGACAGATACAGTCGAAAATTTCAGGCTTTGTGTGCCTATAGTAGAAAGGATTACTGGATATTGTTCATTTGCGAATTGTTTATGCTTTTGATTCTGATTGTATTAGGAAGCAAACATGACCGCCGGAAGATATTTAATTGTAATGAATACGAGTAGGTATGACTGTAAGGAAATAATATCAAGAGAGGAAAGAGACACAGAAGTACGTAGCAGCAGCAGCAGCAGCAGCAGCAGTAGTAGTAGTAGTAGTAGTAGTAGTAGTAGTAGTAGTAGTAGTAAGCCGAGTGAGTAATAAGAAGCAGCAGGTGTAATAACAACTCAACAAGAATTACAACCTGCATAGCTATAATTATTGAAACGCCAACTGATTATCTCTGATCGTCCATTGACCTGGTCTGTATGGTATTAATATTTGCACTATTTAATTTCCTTCGTTTCCTCTTGTCATTTTGTGTTGGTAACATTCGTGTCGGGAGGTGGGTTGCATAGTTTATTTCTGTATTACTCTAGCGTGTTTCATATATGTGTGTGTGTGTGTGTGTGTGTGTGTGTGTGTGTGTAATTATATTGTACATATGTATAAATAAATATATATATGTTGTATGAATATATGTGTCTGACAGTGTGTGTGTGAGTGTGTGCATGCGCGCGCGTAAAATATTATACTACATTTTATATGCTATGTATATTATGTTTATTTACCTGAATTATATATATATATATATATGTAATTTCAGACACGCATACATATATATATGTGTGTGTGTGTGTGTGTGTGTGTGTGTGTATGTGTGTGTGTGTGTATGTGTGTGTGTGTGTGTGTGTGTGTGTGTGTGTTTTCGCTGACCGATCGCTTGATAAGAGACGGGATGATCCTGCGCTTTAGTTGATGGAATTGGCTTTATTCCAACGATAAAAATACATATATCGATTATCCGACAGCATAAACTTCCACCATGAACAGTTGAGTAGATCAGTTTTGGATATATTGCAAGCGGAACCAGCCACTCAACCAACCCGTAATATATTAAGAATATATTGTTGTCTGTTTTATTATTTCTATCCATTCATTTGCTGATATAATATTAATTAATTAATACAATACAATGCATTATTTTTGTAATAGTTATTGCTTGTGGTATTATTCTTCTTCTTCTTCTTCTTCTTCTTATTATTATTATTATTATTATTATTATTATTATTATTATTATCGTTATTATAGAGCGAGAGAGCAGTGCGTGCCAGCAAAGTGACACTGGTGTATAAATATCGAAATACCAATATACCCCTCATGACAACGGCAGACACATGCGTCACGACCATATGTGCGTGACATGGTCATCTCATATGTAGATGAACAGTGCAAGACCTTTAAGGTGGGGCGCAGTTAGAATTTTCTTGAGATTAAGTAGCCCATACCGCTGAAAATATCTCTGAATAAGATTTGTTTAAGGATGATGAATGGAACACCCATGTTTCGTTCTTTTCGGCTATCTAATACTTTACTGATTAGTATTAATTTTATTGTTCTTGTTGTTGTTGCTATTATTATTATTATCATCGTTATTATTCAGTAGTCTTATTTTTATCACTTGCTTTCATTATTATTATTATTATTATTATTATTATTATTATTATTATTATTATTATTATTATTATTATTATTGTTATTATTATCATTATTATTATTATTATCATTATTATTATTATTATTATTATTATTATTATTATTATTATTATTATTATTATTATTATTATTATTATTATTATTGTTCAGTAGTTTTACTTTTATAACGTGCTTTCACTTCACTACCGAGCGCAGCTCTGTGTGCTTTGGATATGTGCTGCGGTTTGCTGTGATGCTCTTATGGTTACTGTATTGAAAGTGTTTTGCGTAGGATGTCTGCAGTGCCCAGTAGTGCGATTTTGTGCATGATATATATTTGTAAGTCCTGGTGTTTTTATGTATTTGTCTGAATATTGTTTATCATATCTAATGCGTTTATTATGATAGGAATTGTTTCTGCTTTTAGATTCCACTTCGAGTTACCTCTATTTCCAGGTCTTTGTAGTTTCAAGTTTCTTCATTTCTTTTAGAGAAACGGTGTCATCTGCTGGTATCGATACATCAATTAGAAATCATTTTTCTTCGTGATCTTTGAGAACTATATCTGGCCATCAAAAATAGGTGAAGATTTTGTTGAAATCCAATCTGAATACCAAAAATTGGATTACTGCAATGAATTTATGGGCAGTTGCGGTGGTCAAATATAGTGCGTCCATCCTCAAATGGACCAAGAAAAAATATCAATATTAGAGAGAAGGACGAGGTAGTTGAAGATGCTGTATGGGGCGTTATACCCTAAAGGAAACGTAAACAAACTGTATATAAAAAGACATAATGGCGGCAGAGCACTAATTAGTATAGACTATTATATAAGGAGTCAAAGGAGAACGTTTGCAGAGTATTATAAATAGTGAGGAAGACCTGCTGCAATATACCGCGAAAGATATGGGTGTAAATGCAGATGAAATGATGGGCAACGAAGTGTTTAACCAAAGAGCTGAGGGGAAGAGAAAAGAAGACCTTCTTGAAATGAGAATGCATGGACTGTTTGAAACAAATAGAGAAAACGTTAAGGATAATACAGCAAGGAGTGCATGGCTTGAGCGAGGTGATTTGAAGCATACCACCGAAAGCCTGATCATTGCTGCACAAGACCAGGCTCTCGCTACCAATTCTGTGAAGTATAACATCTATAAAACTTCTGACGACGAGAAATGCAGGCGCTCTGGAAAGAGTGTGGAAAATGTGACCTACTTGGTAAATGGATATGAGAGCCTTGCACAAAATGAATACAAGCGCCGCCACTATAAAGTGTGTGCGTGTATCTTCATTGGCTCTTATGTCGTAAATATTAATATGGATTAACAGAGATCTGGTATGAGCATGTACCAAGTAAGGTTAAGCAGGAGAATGGTAAAGTAACAATACTCTGGGACAATGATTTTCAGACAGATCGAGTAATCGAACATTGTCGGCCGGATATTGCCATATTGAATAAAAGAGACAAATACTGTCAGATCATTGATGTAGCCATACCAAATGACATGAATTTTGTGAGTAAATAGGTTGAAAAAAATCACCAAGTACTGCGAATTGAAAGTGGAAATGGTAAGACTGTATAGAATGCGTGATTGTAATGTAAAAGTGATACCAGTGGTGATCGGAGCGTTGGGCTTAATCTCATTGAAACATGAAGACTTCTTTAGGCAACTGGAAATCCCATGCAAGATTGATGTCTTGCAAAAAGCAGCCTTATTGGGCACAACGCACATCTTAATGAAAGTATTATGTGTCTGAAGTCCTTGTTGTGACTTAATAGATGATTAAAGACACCGATTCATTTTTACCTACATTGTGTAAAGAAACAATAATAATAATAATAATAATAATAATAATAATAAGCATAATAATAAGCATAATAATGATAATAATAATAATAATAATAATAATAATAATAATAATAATAATAATAATAATAATAATCTCAGTTGTTTGACCTTAACCAGTTGAGCATGTCTCTTGGTGGCTGACGAAATGTGCATCTCTGATCATGAGCAGAAGTAGTGGAGGAGCATCATAGCCATATGTTGAGAGGAATTCTTTGGGGTTTGAATAATTCACCTTTGGAAACATGGGTGTTTTGCTCAACATCCTTAAACAAACCTTATTCAGGGACCTTTTGAGCGGGATGGGCTACTCGACTTGAAGAAAATTCTAACTGGGCCCCACCTGCGAGGTCATGCGCTATTTATCTTGATATAAGATCACCATGGTGCACACATATGGTTGTGATGCATGTGCCTAGTGTACCATTATCAGACGGGTAGTCATGATGGGTATATTGGGCTTCGTATATTTTACCCCAGTGTCACTTTGATGGAATGCACTGCTCTCTCACTCAATAATAATAATAATAATAATAATAATAATAATAATAATAATAAAAACGCTTTCAATACAGTAAACATAAGAGCACCACAGCAAACCACAGCACATACCCAAGACGCACAGAGCTGCGCTCGGTAGTGAAGTGAAAGCACGTTATAAAAATAAAACTACTGAACAATAATAATAATAATAATAATAATAATAATAATAATAATAATAATAATAATAATAATAATAATAATAACATGGATGAGGAGCAGTGACCTAAAGACAGTGATAGAAACTCTTATATACGCAGCACAAGAACAAGCATTAAGGACCAATTATATGAAATGCAGAATCATCTTCATTAATGAGAGCGACAAATGCAGATTGTGTAACGAGGGAGTGAAACGGTAGAGCACATCGTTAGCGAATGCCCGAAATTTGAACAATGCGTTTACAATAGATGGTTGACAATATGGTAACCATAATCCATCGGGAGGTCTGTGGAAATTACGGCTTACAATGTGCAAAGACGTGGTATGAAAAAACACCAGAATGTGTCACCGAGAATGTGTCACATGACTAGACATCGGAAACTGGATTGCTGTGGTGAATAAGAAAGAAAAAAAAGCTTGCATGATAATCAACAAACCATGTTAATTGACATTGCGTGATAATCAAAATAATACTGGTGAAAACAGGATCAAAGAAAAAGAAGAAAAAGCTGAATAAGAACGATGATTTGAAATGCGAATGTTATGGTCAGTGAGGAGAGTAGACGTGATACCAACAGTAATCGTGCACTTGGTTCAAATGTAAAGATAGAACACAAATCAGCATTGCTTGAAACTGCAAGTTTTTTCTTGAAACTGCAAGTATTTTCTTGAAACTGCAAGTTTCTTTCTTGAAGCATGACGAGTGAACCAGTGTCACCTTAGTCTGCTGGCTATGGACGGATGATACTTTCCATTATACCCAGCAAAATAAACTCAAAGTTCTAATCAAATGATGATAATGAGGAGGAAGCGGATGATGATTTTATTAGGAATTATCTGAATAAAGCTCGAATTCGTATACAATAAGGTCATTTTTCTTCTGAGTTCAAATCCTACCAGATATGATTTGGTCTTTCATCCGTTCTTGGTCTATAAGAAACAAATTCAATTCAATTACTGTTGGCGATTTAATAAAATATAATTAATCTTTTATATGATATCGCATTATGACACTAAAACGTCATTGCGACGATTTCTGTTGGGTACGGAGTGTAAAGTTGTGAGCGACTCTGAAAGTTATGTTTTCGATGCAGATTTCGTTCATGAATGCTGTATTTAAGTTACTATTTTCACCTAACTCACGATTCCAAATGGTAATGGATGACAAAATCTGTAGAGCACTTGGTAACATACCATGTACTAGTTAACAAAATTGTGCATTGTGTATTTTGTCCAAATCTCACCGTAGAATAGTTGTAATGACATGCATGTCTCATGATGTAATAACATAACGTACCGGAGTCCATGACAACATTGGGCAATCGCAAATACGATGCGAACTTCAGTTATATGTTTAGATATTTCGAAGTTTAACTATTTCAAAATATTGATGCATTTTATAGGTATCCTCTGATATTTCGATCAGTGTTCGTTTCGAAACTGGCTTCTGATAAGATGTTTTATGCCTATCTTATACAAAACCCATCAAAACCTTTTCCCCTACTGCTATATAATCGACATCTCTTTCTAAATTTTTGTGACCTTTGCATAGTACCAAGTTAGAAATCAATGATAATTCAATTTTCATGACCATACAAGAGATAGATTCTGCATTATACATATTTTTCTTTGGTTGCAGTTTGCTTCAATTTCGCATATAATATTTTTGAAGATTATAACTGCATGCATATCTATGTTTTGGAACTTATATGTGAAAAGATCACTTGGAAGCACTTCAAATTCAAACTTATATTTGGTTTTATGTTTTATTTGTTCAAGAGCTCATACGATTACATAAAGTGTAATATTGCCAGTACTTCTACATTTCGATTTCCAGTGGTTTTCGGAAAGCAGAATATTTCAAGTACAATTTGTAAAGTTTAGTTTTCAAATATGATTCGAAAACTTAACTTCGAGCGAGATGGACAATCTACATCGATCACTGTATATATGACTTAGATATCTTATTTTATTACTACACCACGAACGAACTGCATTGATTGTTGGTATCTTTTTATCAGTATGTGTTGTCGAAATTCAATATTTCTATTTTTCGTTACAGTATCGGATATCTATCTATCTATCTATCTATCTATCTATCTATCTATCTATCTATCTATCTATCTATCTAACTATCTATCTATCTATCTATCTATCTATCCATCCATCCATCCATCTCTCTATCTATGTATCTATCTGTCAGTCTGTCTGATTGTCTGTCCTTCCCTCCGTCTATCTAACTTGCTATCTATCTAACTTGCTATCTATCTGTAGATATATTTAAGTGTTTATACACACACACACAAAAAAAAAAGAGATATTGAGTGATAGATAGATAAATAGATAGATAGATAGATAGATAGATAGATAGATAGATAGATAGATAGATAGATGTGTATACATAAATATGGGTGTGTGTGTGTGTGTGTGTATGTCTGGGTGTAAGTGAAGAGTTTATAAGTGTCAATATTCTCATTTTATACGGAATTGATTTCAAGATACTGTATAATGTGATATTCATGAAACATTGGTGACGCGCTTGAAAATATGCGACCAAATCTGATAATAGAGCTCAAGTTATATATATCAAGTTATATATATGTGTGTGTTAAAAACAAATGTATCTGAATGTGATATTGTGATGCAGAGAAGCTGAATTGCCGTTGTCATTATGTTATGAATATTCTGTAGAAACAAAGGAAGAATCTCAAACGACAAACTATTCTTAAATATTACGAGGTTGAAGACTTTGTCAAAAAGAGCCCAAAGTTTGGCCCACGGGCAGCCTTTGATATTTTCCAACCAATTTTTGGGGGATACCATATTATCAGGCTATTATTTATAACTTAAATGTATGCTTCAATGTCCACAGACCCCAAAGGAATTAGGTGTGTCTGTGTGTGTGTCTGTATTTGTGCGTGTGTCTGTGTGTGAGAGTGTGCACGCGTGCCGTGAAGGAACATGGCCTTGTGGTTAAATTGTTGCGCACACAATTGTGAGATCGAGGGTTCCATTCTCAGACCTAACGGTGCGTTGTGCTCTTGAGTAAAACGCTTCTCTGCGATCATTTTGTCGTCTCGCATGGCATGTCGTGCACATGTACAAGTGATGTCGATGTGATGGAAGGAGTGAGCCTATGTGAACACAAAACATTTGATCACTACAAACAGATCATGTATGTGGTTGTTCTGCAAGAAAATACTGGAGATTCTTAAGTCGTCTAGTGATGGGAATGTCAATGAGTTCTATGTATACATGTATGCTAAAATGGATGTATGGATGAATGGATGAATGCACGAAAGCATGCATGGATGAATGTATTTATATACATACATACATACATACATACATACATACATACCAGGGGTTGTATTGGTGGATGTATTTAATTAATTCAATGATGAAAAATTTTGTGAACGTCACGACTTTTGGTGTCAGTTGAAACTGATAAGTCAGAGATAGTAATTTTAATGTAAGTTCTATCAAAAAGATTCTTCATATTTTGTTGGATCCTTATTTAACGAGTGTTGTAAGTGTGAGCAGAGCGAATAGTTTCTTCTCTTTTTTTTTTTTTGCCTAAGTTATAAAGTTCTCTGACGTGGTTCAATGTTAAGTGTGATACAACCGCTAAGAAGAAGAAAAAAAAAACAAGAATAAAATACAGTTCCTTATACTTCTAGAAGTTGGTTCACTTTCATATGGTTACAAGTGTGTCAATAAAATTGGTTAATACAACATTACAACCGGGAAATTTAACCGAGATTAGTGAGTTTAGTTAAATTTATGGCCATTATTTTTCATGGCAATTAAAGTTAATGACTTTTGAATCACAAGACATGAGCTTTAATGGTTATTTGAAGAAATACTCACAGACTCAGAATGAATGTGTAATCAAAGGTGACCTACATCTCGCTTTAAAGTAACAAGTGACGGGCTAAAGAAAGAATGAGTGAAAAGTGAAGAAATCACAAGCACAACAGGAAAACAAAAAATAATTATATTGAATTAACACCTTCGACATTCGATAACAAAAACTACAAAACTCTTGTAATTAGTTCTTTCGTTGCAGAACCAAAGCGAATGACACCGAAAATTTGAAATAAATGCGGAAGGTGAAATAAAGTGGTGTTCTCCAATACACTAATTAATCGACTGCTAATCAATAGTGAATGCCACGCCTTGTATAAATGGATATTTGCTTAACGACAACATTCCGGTTTCATTCCTAATTCATTCATTCACACACTCGTTTATTCTGTCGTTGAACCAATCAGCTATTCTTTTATTCCTTATTTCTTCCTTGATTTGATTCGAGCAACAACGCCTGGAATCGCCAGAAAAACTTGTTTACTTGCACTTGGTTCCAAAGTACATACATACTTACACGCACACATACATACATACATACATACATACATATATACGTACATACAAACATACATATGGATATACATACGTACGTATGCCTTTGTATGCCTTTAAGTATGTGTGTGTCAATGGTTCCATTGTTTAAGTCGTGATCGTTTATATATCCCTTAATTGAAGGTTGAAATGTGAATCGATAACATAAGTATGAGAATGAAATAATTACTGGGATCAATATGATCGACTAAAAACACTTCAAAGCGCTACAAAAGAATAGCCGCAGGTCAATGATTGAAACCAGTAACAGAATGAAAGAATGTAAATACGTGATAAAAGCAACAGAAAAATCTATACATTAGAGTGAATATTGACTCTTAATTTTTGTGCAAAATATCGCTGCTAAAGAGTACAATGAAATAAATGTACGTTTGCATGTTTGCAATAATATTGTCGCTTGCATCGTGTTGTTGTATCAGGAAGTGTGCGTCAGCTATCAGTTCTTATTGTGAGCGATTTGTTATATGTTAATCAGTCATAAAATTTAAACGAATATGGATGTCAGGTTTATTACGATTACAACTTGTTTCGAAAATTTCGATAAAAATGTGTCAGCGAAATTTGGATCAAGTGAAATAGTTTATTGATGGATGCATGAAACAGAAAGGACATTAACTTAAAATATTGGTCGAGAAAGACAGTTAATTATATATATGCAGATCCATATGTAAGGTCATAGATATATGTAGTGTATAATATAAAATGATAATATAGGAGGAACTTGGTTTAATATATAGGTTATTTGCATAACGCTTAATGGAAATTTTATCAAGATTTCGAACTATAGTCACTCACTAGACGAAAGGAAAATTTATACGAGTTTGGAAGTGATGTGGTCAATGTAATAGAGAGAGTGTCATAAAACAGATGGAGTGGGATTAAAAAAGGAGGAACGGTTGAGTTTATAGTTGTACTTATAGGAGTGTAGCTGTGTCTAGAAGCGGTCACCAAGGGAGAGTTGTGGGTATGTGTATTTTCGTATGATATATGTGTAGAAAAGTGGAAATGGTGGGTGTATGTAAGGAGGTGAGAAGGGAACATGTGTGAAGGAAAAAATGCCAGTAACTCGATTCAGATCGCAGGAGCAATGAAGATGTGTGTGTGTGTTTGTGTGCGTGCGTGCGTGCGTGCGTGTATATGTGTGTATTGTGTGTGTGTGTGTGTGTGTGTATGTGTGCATGTGTGTGTGTGTGTGCGCGCGCGCGCGTCTGCAAGTTGAAGACAAAAGTACGTAGGAGTGTGGAACGTTTTAACAAACTAAACGTTTAAAGTAGAATAGGGAAAAGAGAGGGAAAACGAGAAACAGTACGAATTATACAAAAACAAATAATACAAAACTACACTGCACCGTGTGTCGAAACTATGGTAAGGAATTAGAGAAATTCACCGAGAAGAGATAGTTGTGATGAGAAACTGGCATCAGAGGAGAAATAGAAAAATTGAAGAGGTTTAAAGCTAGAATTGTCACAGGGGTTAGTGAAGACAAAATTATCTTCTTTTAAAGAAGATTGGAGAATAAAGGAAGAGAACCAGAAGGAGTAATGTGGATGTTGGCAAGCTTATGTGTCAGTTGTGAGGAGCTGTTTAAGGTATGTAGCAAAACATGGCAGGAGTGCAGGAGAGAAGAATTTCATTGTAAGCGTGCGTACTAGCTGTGACTGAGGGGTTTCTGCATAAAGATGCATGTACCTGTGTGTATGTGTTCCGAAATGGAGAACGGGATTGTATGTAAAAGAGACCAACTGTATGTTTGTGTGAGCATGTGTATATGTGACGAATGGATGGGTGTGAATATGTGTATATTCGTGTGCCAGTTTGTCTGTTTGTCAAAGAGACAAGACTGTTGATGAACAGATATATGTGCATGGACGTGTTTAATGTACGAAATGTGAGAGGGTATGTATATGATACCATAAAATTTTGTGTGAGTATGCGTACGTTAGTATACCGATGTACGCGTGTTTGTGCCAAGAATACAAGAATTTCGAATAAAAACGTGTGTATATGTATGTACACAGTTGAAAGGTGTAAATGTACGCGGGTGGGGCAACCTAGAACAGATGTGTGTATGTGTGTATGTGTGTGTGTGTGTGTGTGTAAGATGTATGAGTGTGTTTAGCTTGTAGGTGTGAGTATGGTGCAGAGTGAGATGTATGTAGTGAAGAAAAGTGTGAGTGGGTTGTAAGGTGCTGCTTGGGAGAAAGGGAGACCAGTAAATGGAGGAAGTAAATGGAGGAAGTGTATGACTGCGGTCATGCTGGATCACCGCTCTTAGTCGCAAAACTCAACCCCAGGACTTATTCTATGTAAGCCTAGTAATTATCCCATCGGGCTCTTTTGCTGAACTGCTAGGTTACGTTGATGAAGCGCACCAAGCGATGATGAGGGGGAGACAAACACAGACACAACCATACACACACACACACACACACACACACACACACACACACACATATATATATATATATATATATATATATATATATATATATGTATGTATGTATGTATGTATGTATGCATGTATGTATATATATATTCGACGA
Organism: Octopus bimaculoides; assembly: GCF_046866305.1. Taxonomy (NCBI): domain Eukaryota; kingdom Metazoa; phylum Mollusca; class Cephalopoda; order Octopoda; family Octopodidae; genus Octopus; species Octopus bimaculoides. Next base: position 14,428,637 of record NC_142930.1, on the reverse strand, counting down.
GCTTCTTTCAGCTTCCAGCTACCACATCCACACACAAAGCTTTGGTCGCCCCGAGGCTATAGTAGACGACACTTTCCCAAGGTGCCACGCAGTGGGACTGAACCGGGAACCATGTTGTTGGTAAGCAAGCTACTTACCACACAGCCATTCCTGCGCCTATGTATATGTATGTTTAAAGAACATTGTCAGTCTGAAACTATGTCATGTCGATAAGTTGTTTTCGAGTGCAAATCTTACTCTCCTGTAAAAATAAAAAAAACATATTAATTGAAACAAAAGAACATAATATATATTATGTCCCATTAATAAAGGATGTGCAAAAATGAACACAAGTAAAATTGAATACAAATGGTTATAAGTTACCAAAAATAAGTTTAATATATACCAGAAGTAAAGTGACGAGGTGGCAGAAACGTTAGCATGCCGGGCGGAAGGCTTAGCGATATTTCGTTTGTCTTTACGTTGAGTTCAAATTACGCCGCGGTCGACTTTGCCTTTCTTCTTTTCGTGGTCGATAAATTAAGTACCAGTTGCGTACTGGGGTCAATCTAATCGACTGTTCCCCTCCCAAAAAATTTCGAGCTTTGTGCCTAAAGTAGAAAAGGATATATAGCAGAAATAGAAAAGTTTAGAAATAAATGACAGTGTGCAAGTGGTTTAGACAAATAGGAAAAGGAACTGTGCGAAGTGAATACGCTAGAATGAATCTGCGAATACACACTATTATAAGTTAATATTAAAGCAGATTAACTTTATTAACAGATTACGTCAAAGTGTATTAAATAAATAATTATTTTTTAATGGTGTTTATATTAAAATTGCGCTAACTACGATTTTGAATATGGAGATGTACGAGTATATAGAATCTGAAATAATTATTGGTGTTAGTGGTGGGTGAAAAAGATTAATGAGTTAAACAAATCTTATGAAGCTTAATAAACTGAGCAATTTCCAGGAATATTTAGTTGGTTGATTTCATACCTTGAAGTATTAAATTTCAATCAAATGTTAAATAAAATTAACAGTTTAATAGATTGATTTAATGATTCAAAGATCCATATCCCTCCTATGGTACTAATTCCGAATGTATATTATAATTGAAGGCTAAACATAAAGCTTGATATGCTTCTGAATTGCACAGCTGACAAGAATTTTTATTGTTGTAAAGTTTTACAAAAATAACGATTTGCTATTGTGTATGAATAGGTGTGCCAACTCAAGATTAAATTCATGATAGTGTGGATACTGCTATTTTTTGATTTCGAAAAGCATGTGCGTGTAAAAAAAAAAAACACCATTTTAAAAAGAATTAACTTTATAGGAACCTATAGACGAGCTTGCTTTGACAATGTTACAATAACTCAAAGAGAACATACTTTCTTTTATCATATTTGCAATATCGTGTATTTCGTAAGATACTTCTATAACATACCGTTCTTAAAATTAGTAGTCACCTTGATATAAACAATCTATGTTCATCCACAGCTACCGTAATACCATTCTTTTTATTTCATCTGAAGTATGTTGATTATGCGCACTAATGCGGGCAAATTTCTGTTGTGTTTACATACGGCGCATGAACAGCTGTGTGGTGAGAAGCTTGCTTGGCAATGACACGGTTCCGGATTCAGTCCAATGGTGTGGAACGTAGGACAAATGTTTTCTACTATTGCCTCGTGAAGATAATAGCCTTGTGATGGTAAAGAGAACTCAAAAGAACCCCGTCGTATATATATATATATATATATATATATATATATATATATATATATATATACATATATACACACACACACACACACACACACACACACACACACACACACACATATATATATATATATATATATATATATATATATATATATATATATATATATATATATATATATATATATATATATATATATATACATATATATATATATATATATATATATATATATATATATATATATATATATAATCATAAATATATAGGGATTAGCAGTATCCTGCTTGTCCAACATACTGAGAATTCAGAAATAGCAGCCAAAGGACACCATAAATATCGCTATCAATTAGAGAAAAATTTGTAGTTTTGGAATCGGTAGTTCTTTGGCTGCTATTTCTGAATTCTCAGTAGGTTGGAGAAGCAGGATACTGCTAATCCCTATATATTTATGATTATAAATGGTTTTACCGATAAGGTTTTTTCATACTGAGCTACCCGGCAAAATTGTTAATTATTAATTTTATTACTAATTGACAATTCCCTGGCCTATATATATATATATATATATATATATATATATATATATATATATATATATATATATATATATATATATATATATATATATATATATATATATATATATATATATATATATATATATATATGTGTGTGTGAGTCTTTTTGTCCATGTTTGTACCATACCACTGCTTGACAACTGGTGTTGGTGTTCTGACGCCCACTTAACTTCGTGGTTAGACTAAACACAGAATAAATACCAAGCTTTATAAACTTCATTCGAATGAAAAAAATCTTCAAGGTAGTTCTCTAGCATGACCACAGTCTAATGACTGAAGGAAGTAAAAGCTAGAAAATATTCTACTTTTGAAAAAATTAAATTAAATTCAAAAAAGTTATTAAAATACCACTTTTGTAATTATCATTCCAGATGTAATGTCGTGAATATTTAATCTATAAATAATAGATCTTTCAAACTAAAATGATAATCAGGGGAAGACCTGGAGTACATTGAGTGCGTTGATGAGATCGTGAAAGGCGATGAAATAACTTTAAGAAACCTAGCTGATTTAATTATTAACTATTCATCAGACATTTGGCTAGGTAACAATTCACTAATAATATTCCTTTCAACTATAGGCACGACTGTAACTTATTTTATCGACCCCGAAAGGATGAAAGAAGGAATTTGAACTCAAAATATTTTGTTGTTGGCACTCCGTCGATTACGACGACGAGGGTTCCAGTTGATCTGATCAACGGAACAGCCTGCTCGTGAAATTAACGTGCAAGTGGCTGACCAATCCGAAGACACGTGTATCCTTAACGTAGTTCTCGGGGATATTCAGCGTGACACAGTGTGACAAGGCTGACCCTTTGAATTACAGGCACAACAGAAACAGGAAGTAAGAGTGAGAGAAAGTTGTGGTGGAAGAGTACAGCAGGGTTCGCCACCATCCCCTGCCAGAACCTCGTGGAGCTTTAGGTGTTTTCGCTCAATAGACACTCACAACGCCCGGTCTGGGAATCGAAACCGCGATCCTATGACCGCGAGTCCACTGCCCTAACCACTGGGCCATTGCACTTCTGGACTCAGAATATAAAGCCGGAATAAATACCGCGAAATATTTTGTCCGGCGTACTAGCGATTATGCCTGCACGCCGCCTTAAATTAACTAATAATAACCCTTTCTTCTAAAGGCACGAGACCTGAAATTCTGGGGTGGGGCTAGTCAATTACATTGACCCCAGTGCATAACTGATATTTATTTCATCGACCCCGAAAGGATGAGAGGCAAAGTCGACATCGGTGGAATTTGAACTCAGAACACAAGGACCGACTAAATGCCGGAAAGCATTTTATCCGTCACGTTAACGATTCTGTTAGCCCGCCGCCTTAGATTACCTAATAATAATAAAAGTGAAATAGAATCAGTTGACTATTATTATAATGACCCTCTCGTGATACAACAAAATAATCCGATATTATGTTAAAGTAGATCAACTTTGAATGACTATAAATCGAGTACCTCAATTTTCTTGTATGAAAACGATTAATAAAATATACCTTCATTTGTAACATCAGGAATTCGGTAAAATAAAACTTGCTAGTCACTCTATTGAAATTGACACATATGCCTTAACCTGAACTAAGTTTCTCAAACAAAACTCTGACCATATATATAATCACAGCCCGTCACTTCTCCGCCTATTAACTATGCATTCAACGCCACGGAATTTCGGCTATTACTCGTCATTCTACATTATTATTTATATCGGTAATTCGATTGCACTATTAAGACAAATGATCTTGATCTTCAGTAACTCTAGCATCTTTATATAAAACAGATGAATATTTTTGATAGCAATTTATCTTTTTGGTAAAACATCGAAGTCGCAATCACATCTTACATAGACGCATATGCGTATATTTCTAACGGTAATGCGTATAAAACATATATGCATATATATATGTATGTGTATGTGTGTGTGTGTGTGTGTGTGTGTGTGTGTGTGTGTGTGTGTGTGTGTGTGTGTGTGTGTGTGTGTGTGTATGATATTTATCAGATTATTGTCATTACCTAATTTGATATGTCTGCAGAAAAGTGGAGGAAAAATCGCACAGCATCCGCTTGCCAAAATCTCAACGTAGACGCAATGGAGAGTTACTAACGCATTACGTTTTAGCCAGTCAGCCATTACTACTGTTAATTCACCAAAAATAATGCTGTCTTTGAATGTGTGAATTGAGCTAGTAGGTGCGTGGAAAAACAAGGCGAACATATTTACTGAACTAAATATCAGCTCTTAGCATACAGCATCTTAGCGTACGTTCAAACACATTTATCAATATATAGTCACACACAAACACATACACAAACACACATATACGTACACACATACATACATACATACCTATATACAAACGTGTGATTTGACAACAAAATAATGTAATACGAAGGCGAAAACCACTTATATAATAATGTATTGCAATTCACTAAAAATATGTCTTTCGGCCACTGTAAAATACTATACTTTAAACACAGGAGGGACACATTTAAACACGGTAAACACAAATACACGTTTGAATTTCTTGGTACCGATAATAGTGCGACCTCACGGTGGCGTAAACCACCGTTGTAAGAGCAATTACTGCGCATAGGCACATTTTTCACAATTTATTACCTTCTATGTCTTTTTAATGACTAATTCATGCATATTTTCACATTTACTGTATTTCATTTTCATTTCAAGGTTTGGCTTTTATTTGTTCTCTTTTTAAATAAAAACAATTATGCTTTAAATATATGCTCACTGACACTGACACCGTCAGATATATTGATTATATATACTCTCACAAACATACTCCCATCCTTAACTTCTCATACAAATGGCCACACATGGGACTAATTTTGATACAGACTCAGAGTAGGCGTGAAGGACAGAGAGTATGTCATTGATAAGGTCGCGACGGAGATGAAAGGATTCTGACAAACAACTGACTAATTTTCTGGTCAACGAATTAGACAAGCGATCGATTAGATTGTTGGTTAGGTTAGCTTTATATCAGGATCAAAGTGGATTAGATAGCTGAATACTACGTCACTTTACGTTGAGAATACCTTTCATATCGATTCGTTATGCATAAAAGCACACTTTTTTATATCAATGAGTTGTCTGCTATGGGCACCAGAACTGCTTTTGGTGTTAATACTGCTTATGCCACTGGTAATTATTTTTTTATTAGTATGTTGTCTATTTGCGATATCAGCTCCTGGACTGTCACAGAAATTCATATATTGCTAGCAGCCAAATTTCGTTATTTGCGAATAAGTTAACGTTATCAAAGCAATTCAAAATGGAGTAAATTCAAAGTGAACAAAGAAAAAAGACCTTTCAGAAGGAACATAATATTCTAAGAAAAGCCGTCAGTATATAACGAAAGATTTTAAAAATAACGATTGGAATTCTACCTCATCTATTGAATATGGTAAAATATTTAGAAAACGTATGCATAGGAAAAGCAATTATAGACAATGGATTATTTAGTACTGAAACATCTAAATGTTCTTCTATATTTGTGAGAACATTTCAATGTAAAATTACTTTTACAATTCAATAGTAGTAATTTAGAAGTAATTATTTAATACATTTCTTGACAACACACATCGCATATAAGATTACCGTATTGTTTGATGGTTCGTAACTAATAATGGAGCACTTTAAATCATAATTAATGTTTACTTAGGTTTGTAGAACTACATTTACTTCCACACGTAAATGAATGAAAATGGCTATGTAATCTCGATTTGCAAATTGTAGCAGACGAGCTTATGTAATAAAACACATGACCCCCTGTTATGGCCTTACAGTGATACAATTCTTCCCCAAACATTGATTTTTTTTAAAGGACAGATAATTTTGTTTCTGAAATTACAAAGGCTTGTATGTGGCACTCATGGTTAAGGAAGTTAGTACTAATCGTCCTCACAAAAATAGGTATTAAGGCAGGATTATTAGCATATTATAATCAATATTATTACTAGATGTAATATTTAGAACTGAACGTGCATGCCTGTGTGTGTAAACACACACATACACACACACATACACACACATATATATATATATATATATATATATATATATATATATATATATATATATATATATATACATATGCGTGTGTGTTTGTGTGTGTGTGTATGTGTAAATACAGGGAGCGTTGAATAAACGCTTGTCAAAATTATACAAAAATGAAAATAACGCTGATGTCTCATTTTAACTGATATATTTACAAAATTACATAAACCTATCTTGAATTACTAAAGCGTAAATGTATTCAATAACATCGTCGTTGCATTCACCCACGGCCTCCAGACGTCTTTGGAATCGCCTGAAAATTTTCTGGAAGGTTGCCATGTTTAAGTTGGTGAATGCTGACATAATTCTTGCCTTCAGTTCAGCTTTCATGTCACAAAGAATTTTGCTGGTCTCTCGCTCAATTGCACCCCACACATAATAATCAAGAGGGTTGCAGTCTGGTGTATTAGGTGGCCAAACGTTAGGGGGTGATGTGATCGCAGAAATTGTCTGACAGCCATGTCTGGATTCTTCTGCTTTTATGGCATGGTGCACTGTTCTGTTGCCAGGTATATGTCTTCACTCTTGACTCAGGGCAGCATTAAATCCTCCAGGCATTTGGTGTAGGCCTCTGCGTTGAGTCTGTTGCTGTGTGAGAAAATGAATGGAGGCATATCGTCGCCATCACTAGTGATACCTCCAAACACTATGATGTTGACTGGATGCTTGATTTTTACCAATGTCGGTACATGTTCTAGGGACACGGGAAGCCAACAATTATTTTGTGTTCACCATCTGTTCATATTGGAGCTTCTGGTGTGAATGCTAAGTAGTACAGCATTTCGTTTCCAAATTTCTGGGAAAGTGAATTGCGTCATGGTGCTGTTTTTCATACAGACGGTGCCAACTGATCCTACTATATTTTGTAGTTGACAAAATCAAAAACAAACAAAGCGCATGTGTGAAATCAAAAATATCAAATAGCGACAATTTACCCATCAAACTCTGTATGCATGTATGTATGTATGCACGTATATATGTGTGTGTGTGTGCCTATATGTATGCATGCATACATGTATGTATGTATGTATGTATGCATGTATGTATGTATGCCTTCGCCGTATTTTAAACATTAAATGAAGCTGCTTTACTCCAGACACCGATGTCTTTGCATCTGCAAGCATCACTTCAATTAAGTCAATGATTCTAAAAAAATCAATTGAAATAGTCCGGCCATATTCTTCGGAACACAAACACAAACAGCTGTTTTGTGGCGAGCTGGCAGATGGGAAATGCAATCGGCGATAGAAACCCTTGCTTCGGATCGAGCTGGATGGCGAACAAAAGTGTGGAGAGGAGTGGAAGCTTTTCAGGATTCCAGGATGACACATGCCAGACTCCAGAGAGATTTAAAGAAGAATGTTGCGATTGAGAAAGTGAATCTCAGCAAACTTTTTGTGTGCACAATTTGTGACAGACCATACCTTTCTTTTGCTAGGTTCAAATATCCTTTGCGGACCCATGTAAAACGATCCTCCACCAACTAATCTGCCTATTTATCTGTGCACACTTTTCAATGCCGTGTACATCATACGGTCTGCAAATCTAACGGACGCCTCAAAAGACATTTTGAGACTTACAAAGATCATAACTTAATTGCAGCTCCTGGTGGTCCGAATCCGATATGCAATACATTGTCCGGATTAAAAGCCACATCAGACGCCATGATGGATCTAAGACGTAAGTACAAGATGTGGTCAGACTCTGCATAAGGAGTACGCAACCACCATGTATGTATGTTTGTATGTATGTATGTATGTATAATTTATGTATATATGTATGTATGTATGCATGTATATGCATATATATGTGTGTGTGTATATATATTTATATTTATATATATTCTTTATTATTTATCTACCAATGCGGTGTTGAGCATTCATCCTAGCGTTCTAAATTTACGTGTAAATATATATATATATGTGCGTGTGTGTGTGTGTGTGTGTGTACATATATATATATATATATATATATATATATATATATATATATATATATATATATATATATATATATATATATATATATATATATATATATATATATATATATATATATATATATATATATATATATGGAGCAGGGACAACTGAAGAAGGGTAACATTCTTTATGTTGCATGTCTCATTTCTCTGTTTTTTTCGTTGTTCGAAAACAAAAACTGTTCGTTTTCTGTCTTCGACTTTATGTTTTCGTTTCTCATTGTGTTTAACGTTTTTTGGGATGTCCGTACCCATATATGCTTGTATGTATACATATAGATGTCTGTATGTACATACATGTATGGATATATGCATATAATTATATATTATTTATATATATATATATATATATATATATATATATATATATATATATAATGAGGTGTGACCAGCGTATTTTTAGTACTTACGTTGTGAGAGGAAGTGTGCTTTAGCAAGGGGAATAAATCATCAGCTGGTTTTGTTTTAGCTAAATTGCGTACAGAACTATCCATGGTAATATCTCGTTTCTCCTTTCCGTTAATTAAAACCGGTATTTATTCATTTTCGTGCTTACAAGCTTACTATCTTACTCCATATTAGGAAAACGCTTGTTTTTCGTCCTGTAAATCTCTTTGCATTCCCGCAGTACTAAATATTAAATACAGTTGGTCATAACTTTTCTTTACAACTTCTTTCATATTTAACAACCGCTCTAGGAAATATACTTCGTATTTTTAATTAGCGTTAAATGTCCTTCTAGATCTAAGCGGCGAAATTTACCTAAAGCCTTCCATACATGATGGAATTCTTTCTATCAAAATCTACATACTGCTTAATTTCTCTTCTCAGATTCTTCAACTAAAAGCAGCCTATTTTCGTTTTCTTGCCCTCCAACATAGCCCCTCCACATTTATTTTGTTTCTCGTCCTCTTTCTATGACAGTTACTCAATATGTATGTATAACAACAGAATCGCACGCATTCAGCTTTTTGTCAGTACAGTTAGCTCGAGACCGGTGGCTGTGCTGGAGCGCTGCCGTTGTATAAAGAATATATTATAAAAAAATATAAACATGTGTTGAATTCAATTTCAGAAATGCACACACAAATACCCATACACATACACACATATATATGTACGTATATATATATATATATATATATATATATATATATATATATATATATATATATATATATATATATATATATATATATATATATATTAATTTATTTACATAAGGGCATTACTATACAAGAATGCATCACGCTATGAGGCACTCTAAGATCAAACTACCATAATAAACACATTTTTACCGAACGCGAGGAAATGCAACTCTCAAAGGTAGCCCCTTAAAAACAGACTGAATTATAGATCATGATTTCGTAGTTATTGCAGTATTATACATCTTCTACTCGTCAGTATAATGTGGTCAAGGAACATAGAAATAAACAGAAAATCAACATAGCAAACGAACACGGTCATGATCTATAATTCAGTCTGTTTTTAAAGGGCTAGCTTTGAGAGTTGCATTTCCTCGCGTTCGGTAAAAATGTGTTTATTATGGTAGTTTGATCCTAGAGTGCCTCATAGCGTGAGGCATTCTTGTATAGTAATGCCCTTATATAAATAAATATATTTTGGAGAATAAATGATGGATCTGTTTCCCTTGTGAGGTTTTGTTCACGCTAGTTACTTGATAAATTATTTTAAAAGAATTCATCCCATTATTGAATTTATATATATATATATATATATATATATATATATATGTATGTATGTATGTATGTATGTATGTATGTATGTATATATAAAAGTGGGTGGGTCACGTAATGTTGGATACTTTTCCATTTCTTAGTATCTGGCAGCGCTAAACTCATCAGAAAGCATATCAAAGGACAATTGCCATGTCCAAGTAAAAGGAGATAATTGGTTGTGGACTGTACTTTACCCTCTGAGTTGAAATCCCGCCGAGGTTATGTTTCACCCTTTCGTGTTCGACAAACTACAAAGATTATACAGAAACTATTGCAAAATAGACAATACCATTTTAATTAACTTAGATAGACGAAAGGAAACTGGCTGTGCATATGTCAGTGCATCAGTTAACACCTCAATATTTTCATATAGATTTATGTTATGATCACCGATGGAACAGTTTGCATCACTGATGATGGGGACTTTGTTGCATGTGTCATTTTTAATTGAAGTAGTGGTGTACTACCAACCTAAATAACTGAAACGATATTTGTAAGTTAATACAGTATTTATGCGCACTTTACTTCATTTTCAGACGAACCTCAGTGTGTGGATATTTGTGCTTTTACTTAAGATGTTCACACCTTTGCCATCAAGTATGTATGTGATGTCATATAACCCGATATTCAATCCGAAAGAATCTATTGGAAAATATTTATATTATACGGCAGTACTGTTATCGAAACATAGAACCTTTATACAATTCAGTATTGTATCAAAATCGTTACATTGTATTGTATTGGGGGTTCTTAGCAAAATCTGTGTCACTGCGTTGCGATGGGTTTGGATGTAAAAGGCTAAAAATCGACACTATCGGATTATGTTTATCTATAGTCGTATTTATTATCGATACTTCTGAACCACTTTATGCCATCAATACCTTTATGCTACTGACGTAGTTTTCAGATTTCCCTAATAGTATTGCTAATGCAGCTTAAAATCACCTTAAGGATTAGTTTCGTACGTTTAATTAACAGACATTAAGGGTAGGTGCAATGTTTTATGACCATTAATGGCCATCAATCCTCAACGTCTACCTTAGTCAACTACGTAGTTTTAAGTTGTGATTTCGGCCTCAATGAGATATTCTATGCATTGGTCCAAATTGTCATAGAGTTGTGCATAATGTTAGTAATGAATAGTTGTTTGACTAAATCATATAGACACGTAATTTGATTTGAAAATAATTATTGGACTTGTGAATGTCCTAATATATTATTTATAAGGTATTTCAATTTAGTTTGGATGTCATTACAGTGTATACGGAATTGCTGCTAGTTATAGGATATCGAATTCAGAGATTCTAGCGTCTTAGTTTTGGAAGGAGCATCGTTTTTCTAATTCCGTTTTTGTATAGTGTTTCATCGATTAAAGCAGAGTGGAAAAATTGACACTTTGCAGCACGTCCTTTGGGACATGTGTAGTAGAGACTTATGTCTACTCCATACAAAATCAATATTAATAATCACCATAATTATGTGTGTGTGTGTGTGTGTGTGTGTGTGTGTGTGTGTGTTAGTGTGTGTGTGTGTGCATGTGTATATGTGTATGTGTCCGCGCGTGTATGTGCGTGAATATGTGCGCGTGAGCGCGGATCCCAAAGTTAATTTCCAACCTTGTTCTGCCTCGTTGAATGTGTGAGTGTGTGTGTATGTGAATGTGTTTATTATGCATAAACTCTTCATTGAGCAGATGGATGAAAGCCTGCAATTTTAAACAAAAAAACTTACAGAACTCAAGGTATATAACCACTAAATAAAACTGATAAATTAGTACTCTAAATTATAAAATATGGGATAAATTACCATTTACAATGTAACTGATTGACAAAAATGACAGTTACTTCAATGATATCGAATTGTACACTGCTCGGAAAAGACACACGTGTCCAGACACACACACATATATTATATACACAAATATATATATATATAGATAGATAGATAAATATATAGATATAGATATATATATATAGAGAGAGAATTCACAAAAAAAAAACAACAGACGAAGACAGGTAGTGTAGAAAACAAACAGATGTATTAGTATAACGCTCAGAAATTGGAAAAATCTTTAAAGTTTCGAGCCTACGCTCTTCCATAGAAAGAGACACAGAAAGAAGCAAGGAGAGAAAAAAATGAGTGTAGTGGTTATACATATTACATACGCACACATATCGTTAAACTGTTGTATATCCAAATTTGGCCAAATGCATTTTCTCAATATGTACCTCTGCTTGCAAGATATCAAAAATTGTCAAACTGTAGTACAATGGTTATACTACGGAATGGTGAAACTACTTTTACGTTTTCTGAAAAAGCAACATTTTGGACTTACAACACTTTTGCATAATAGCAACGATACTTATTCTACATAAATAAAGAATTCGCGAACGTACGAAGGTTATGCATACATACATATGTACATACTTACACAGAAGTACACACGCACGGATATCCATTTACTCGTCATTTATTTGATTCCAGCTTTTATGTTTGATGAAATTATATTATATTTGTATAACTCGCAGGTAATATGGGATGTCGTAAACAGCACTGTAGCATAGAAACAGAAAATACACCAATTCTCAGATGCACATATAGATAGACACAAAACATCCACATATACATGCATTTACATGATTCCCTAATTTCATAACCGATATCAGAAGTTATTACGTTCATAGTTATAGGTAAATGTATATAAATGCCGGCATATTTAGTTGAATAAATGCGAAGCTTTTTGCATAATGATACCATTTGCATTGTCATATGTTTATTCCTCTCTCTCTCTCTCTCTCTCTCTCTCTCTCTCTCTATCTCTATCTATCTATCTATCTATCTCTCTATCTCTCTTTCTCACTCTCCCTGCCTATTCCTCTCTCTCTCTTTCTTCCCCTTCTCTGGTTTTCTATTACCCTCTGCATCAACTTATAGATAGCTAGATTGATAGACCGGGAGAGAGGGAGAGAAAGACATACACAGACACTCTCGCCGAGGGATACAGAATGTATTCATGGTCCTTTGGTATTCAACTCCAAAAGGATTATAAATATATAAATATATTGGTCTTTTCCGTCCTTAAAAATAACAGAGCAGCCATTGAAAGCATTATTTCTGTCTATCTTTTCAAAATTTTAATCTAATTTCTTTCATTTCTATTTTTGCTTATCTTTTATATCGGAGTATCGATTATTTATAAAATGTGACATCGATGTTAGCTCATCACATTACAAACTATAGAATAATACAGGAAATGTGTGAGAACATGCGTATTTTCCTAGCATGTTTTGAATCAGTAAAATGAAAGTCGTTTGAATCATTAGAATCTTAGAAGCTACACACATTCAAACACACACACACACACACACACACACACACACACACACACACACACACACGCACACACACCACTATATATAGTGAATGCGTGTGGCTCAGTGGTTAGAGTAATCGGTTCACAATCGTAAGGCTGTGAGATCTATTCCAGATGAGGCGTTGTGTCCTTGAGCAAGGCACTTTATTTCACGACTCTCTTCTTGTTCATTGCATTGCACATGTGTATCTTTATTGTGAGCGTCGAAGAAATCGACCCCAGGACTTATCTTTTGTAAGCCTAATACTTATTCTATCTGTCCTTTTTGCCGGACCGGTAAGTTACGGGGAAAAAATCGCACCAGCATCGGTTGTCAAGCGATGGTGGACACACACACACACACACACATATGTATATATACATATATATATATACATATATATATATATATATATATATATATATATATATATATATATATATATATACGACGGGCTTCTTTCAGTTTCCGTCTACCAAATCCACTCACAAGGCTTTAGTCGGCCCGAGGCTATAGTAGAAGAAACTTGCCCAAGGTGCAACGTAGTGGGACTGAACCCGGAACCATGTGGTTGGGAAGCAAGCCTCTTACCACACACCCATGCCTGCGCCTTTATATGAATATTATTATTTTCTAGAATAATGTATGACTTAACGTAAACTTTCACAGTGCATCTCTTGAAGACGAACGTCAAACGCGAGAAAACAACGGAGCTGCATGAATGGACGCTGAACAACCATACCCGTCATCACTGAAATCGGGTATGTCGATCCCAAATCGGCCTTATCAGCTACGAACTAGCGTGCAGATGACGTGGGCAAGAACGTTCCTAATCTTCGTTAGCGAAACCAAGCCATGATGATTGGTATCGTTATGTCTAAACGAAATCACAACAAACTCGCGCATGCGCACGCACTCACATACACGCGCACATACACACATACACACACACACACACACACACACACACACACACACACACACACACACACACACACATACAGATAATTACACATTCACGGCAGTTATGCCAGTTTCATTTGTGTTGGTATATGCCTGATTTGCAGTAAAATATTCCTCATGAGACGAGTTTACAGAAGAGTCTGAACTCGTCTATGCAATCTCATGAAATAATGAAACTCAGACTGTTATTAAGATGTTCGGCTTTGAAATAATGCATCATGTAATTCCTTCGCATATCCCTCTAGACCTGTTTGAGGGTTATTGTTTGGCACCTGGATACAGCATAGCACCATTGATGTAATACGACTTGTATATTATTCATTAACATTCTTAGCTCTATAAAACGAAAGTAAGGTTGACACCTAATGCTAAATAGTCCGTCAGCCACCCAGAGAAATTAAATTGTGTTTGTCTACAGCTAATGCAAGGTACACTACTATACGAGTTGAAGTTCTATGTTTCACATAATAATAATAATTACATCCGCTATAATTAACTTATGAGGAATATTAGCTGATAAAATTTTATTCGGCAAATTAACAAACTATTAGATTAAACTAATCAGTAATTGTCTAATTTAATTTCCATAAAGGAAATTAAATTAGTTGTCCAATGACCCGTTTGATGTTTCTTCTCGCTTCTGTTTTCGTCAGATATTATACAAAACAGATAATAAGCAATCTATTTCTTTTACACAGCAGGCAAAAGAAATAATGTCCAAACATCAAGTTTTCTGTGTTTATTTGCTTCACTATGGGTAACGAGCGGTTTCCAATAATATAGTGATAAGCTGTACTAATTGATGTTCATTAAATGAAAAATGTGCTGTGACTATTTTCGAAATAGCATGAACGTCTGTAGAACATTACAGATTGTTTAATCCGATGATAGAGAACACTGCCATTTATCTCGCTTTATTTGCTGTACAGAGAAGGTTTCATCACACCGAAACGTATCCGGAGTTGTCACCCATACTTCCTGGAATAAATTAAGTAATAATATTTATTGACTAGTAGTGTCTATTTACTCCAGCAAATAATTATTCGTAAATTGCTTCTTAATACTTTATATACGATGACACTAACATAACTATTGTTGTTTTCTTTTTCGCCAGTAGAGACAGTGTTTTATGTTATCTTTTCTCCAGACTATTTTCATAAACTGTCGAGTAAGAGATACATTTTTCGAGGGATTCACACTCATTAATGCATATGCAGAATGTATCATTTGTAAGGAAGTTTGAAAGGAATAGGGAAGCACTGCTGGAGGAATCATGGTGATTTGGTACACCTAAGTGTATAGCATCAGTAAGGCTTATTAGATTTTAAAATAGGTGAGCGCCAGAGGATACTCATGCTGGAAATTGAAATGATCAGACGTGTGTGTGTGTGTGTGTGTGTGTTTCTGTGTGTGTGTGCGTGTGTTTCTGTGTGTGTGAGTGCGCGTGTTTCTGTGTGCGCGTGCGTGTGTTTCTTTGTGAGTATAAGAATCGGCAAAACAAAAGTAGACAGGTAATTCATGAATGTATTATTCTGGAGGTGGACTGTTTGTGTCGTTAAAATGTTTGATACAATTCCTATCGATAGTTGTATCGATATTGGTATCGGTTTAAGGCGGCGATCTGGCAGAATCGTTAGCACGTTGCCCAAAATGCTTAGAGGCAATTCGTCCGTCTCAAACTCCACCGACGTCGACTTCGCCTTTCATCTTTTCAGGATTGATAGAATAAATACTGAGGTTCATGTAACCGATTTGCTCTCTCCTCTGGTATTGCTGGCCATGTACCAAAATTGGAAACCAATATTTGTATTGGTTTTCTAATGAACAGTTAATATCTTGACGTGGTCAACTTTCTTTTCATCCACAAAATTTCGATAACACAAAATACCAGACAACTCTTTGGTGGGGGAGGAGTGACATTTAAGGTAAAACCCTACTCTTAAATTATTGCTTTGTTTCTAAATTAGAAAGAATTATTACCCAGCGTTTATTAGGAGCGAAATTTAACACAAATGAAGCTACAGATAAAAATTTAGATCTTATTCTAGTTTTTAACAGCAACTATATTCTTTATTATTGAGAAGGCAATGTAGTGGGCATACATTTTTGTAGGTCTCTCACAATTTACACATTAGCGCACACACACACACACACACACACACACACACACACACACACACACACACACACACACACACACATATGCATATAAGAATGTGTGCGTGCTCGCGTGTGTGTATAGAGAGAGAGAGAGCAATAGAGATGGAGAGAGAATGATATAATGGTAGTGAATAGCATTGCTCATTCTCGATAATGCAAAGGACATTGTATAAAACAGTACATTTAGAACTCGTTTACTTGACAATGACATCTGTCTATGAAATTTAAACAACGGAGGATCTGAATTCAATACAGGCTAATAAACCATACATCATTTACACAGTAATACTGCTCACTACCAACCTGAACAGTTCCTCCAACTTCGTGTTTATTTGCAGTTATGTGAAGTCGGATATTGAGAGTTAATAGTTTAAGTCATTAAGAGCGCAATGCACGTTCAGAATACGAATCAATGTCCGTTTGGCTACTTGCCCAACGCTATCAGATCGGACGCATATGGTTGTCCATAAAACATTTCTGAAAGAGGTATATTTTGCTAAACTCTCTATATCTCTCTATTTCCCATCTTTCATCCATCCTTTTTCCACACCAGTCACTCTCTAACTCTGTAGCATTCTCTCAAACATTTTTTTCTCGGTTGCTTTAATTTCCATCTGCTCTAATATCTTAATGTATATTTTTTTATCTTTTATTTATTTGAGTCATTAGACGACAGCCATACAGGGGCACGGACGTGAACGAATTTTAATCGAAGGATTCGAACACAGTACTTTATAATATATTTTTTTCAGCTTGATACTTATTCTATCGGCCTTTTGCCGGACTACTAAGTTACGGGGACGTAAATACAACACAGGTTGTCACGTAATAGATTCAGATGACAAAAACAGACACAAAAATACACAGATTGATACATAAATATACAATGGGCTTCTTTCAGTTTCGTCTACCAAATCCACTCGCAAGGTTTCGATCGACTCAAGACTAAAGCAAAAGTAACTTGTCCTCGGTGCCACGCAGTGGGACTAAACACGGTACCATGAGGTTGGGAAGCAAACGTCTTATCACAGAGCCACGTGTCTGTATGTTTAAGTACTTCCGATAGAAGATGGCACGGTGCTAGTGTGTGAGTGGGTGTGTGTTGCGGTGTATGACTGCGCATGCGTGTGTGTGCGCGAGCATGTGTGTCTGTCTGTGAGCGCATGCGGGCGTGTCTGTGCATGTGCATGTGTGCGCATATATGTGTATGTGTGTGTGTATGTGTGTATGTGTGTGCGTGTGTATGTCTTCATGCTAGTGAGGATGTTTATGCGTACATCTTTGAATCCACATTCCGAGATATATAAAGGCAAAGACATACAAACACATCACATACAAAAAAGAAACGCATATTATAAATATGTACATGGATACATACACAAATATGTACATACATATGTACACATACGTACATCCATACAAATATAATATGTACATGCATATGGCTACGTACAGTCATGAAGCACTAACAGACATACACACAAAAACATTGTGTATTGGTGGGAGCACATATCTGCATGTGTTTCCTTCTCTGTTTATGTGTACTCATAGAAGTTTGAAGTGTCTAGTTTTGTGCAATTG